>NC_073647.1:30052574-30355604 GCF_029407905.1 Bubalus kerabau | reverse complement strand
TACATCCAAGAATTTTAAGGAGCTGGACCTATCAGTAAAAATTTAGAGGCCCAGTGGTCAGGAGCATTTCAATATATTTCATCTGCTATGGGCTGAATCGTGTCCCCCACACCAATCCATATATTGGAACTATAAACCCCAGGCCTTCAGAACATGAGTGTATTTGGTGTTAGACTCTTAGAAGGCATAATTAAGTTAAAATGGGGCCATTAGGGTGGGCCCAAAGCCAATCTGGCAGGTATCCTAGGAGGAAATCTGGACACAGATACACAGAGAAGCAGAAGGGGTGTACATGCACAAAAGAAAGACCAAGTGAAAACACAGCAAGAAGGCAGCCATCTCTGGGTCAAGGAGAGGGGCCTTAGGGAAAAACAAACTAACTAACCTTCTGATACATATGCCTTTTAACCTCCAGAACTGTGAGAAAATAAATTTCTATTGTTTATGCCATTCAGCCTGTGGTATTGGCTTACAGCAGCCCAAGCAAGCAAATACCGTATCCAAAGTCAAGGATAAATTACTGCCACTTGCACCCTCCACAAACAAGGAAATATAATGCCTGATAGGCCTTTTCATGTTCTCTTAGTAGCATGTTCTATACCTGGGAAAACTGTTCCAACCCATGTGCCAGGTAACCCTGAAGTCAGTGAGCTTTGAGCTGGACCCAGAACAGGTAAGGTGTCTGCATCGGGTCCAAGCTGTGATGCAAGTGCATCTACCACTTGGGCCTTATGATTTGGTGGACATATGCTGTTGGAGATATTAGTGGTGGCAAAAAGATGCCATGTGGAACTGCTCAAAGACCCAGTGTAAGAGTCACAAAATCAGCTCAGATATTCTGGAACAGGATCAGAATTTAGTTGCATGAGATTCCATACAAAATTGTGTCCAATCAGAAGACTTACTTTAGAGCAAAGGACCAGGAGTGGTCACCCTCCAAAAGCTGCAGGTTTCCTAAACAGTGGAACAACTTCTTAAAGACACAACTTAAATGCCAATACACAAGTGACTCCCCTATATAAGAATAAGGTGCCATCCTCAAGAAAGTTTATATCTTGAATCAAATACATTTATATAGTACTAGTCATCTGTATGAAGAATATATGGGTCTGGGAATCAAGGAGTTTCTACCATCAGTCCATATGTACAACCTGGTCCCTGCAACTCTGGGTTTTGCACATTTTGAGGCCCTCAGTTCTAAGTTATGAACATTTCTGCTTGGGGCCACAGCAGGAGTACTTGGTACTTCTTTTCCACATTGTAATATTAAATGTAGTAATCTAGGCCTGTAAAGGGAATGGTGACAAATAGCTGAAACTCATCACAAATCACAGTTTGTATCGGGCTGCCAGGTAAGTCATCAATACTAGTAGAGTTTCAGAGAGAGAGGATTCTAGAATGGAGGGTGGAAGAGGAAACAATAAGTATCAGCTGTGACCTTGAGACCATCTGGGGCATTGGTAGTTGTTTATCCCACCAACCTTCTTTGAAGTTTCCTCCAGAAAGAGAAGTCCATCAGAGTCCTGGAGGAGCTGCATGTGAAACCTGTGTGAAGTGAGCCTAAGCAGCACGAGGGATAGACTATGATGGTTATGACTGGGATACTTGTAGACCCTTTTTTGAGGAAGGACTTGTTGATCTAACTACTATACAAACATCCTTCAGTTGTCCAGCCCTTCTGATACCCCTAAGCTGCAGAGATCTGCCTCACCTAGGGTCATGTCCCTTCCCAGGACAGCCCATATTCAATGAGTGATTAAAGCAGAAGTATGCTAGTCTTGTCATCTTGGTACAACTTGAGTCAATCTGAATGGCTATTCTAAGACTAGAACTTCTCATGGAGTTGCCTAAGATTGGGCTGCATCTCTGCAAGACCAGTTTTGCTTCCTTCTTCTCTAGTTTGCAAGTATTGATCCAAAAGTCACCATAAAAACCATTCTGTATATCCATCTCCAAGTTGGCTTTTGTAGAACCCAATGTCCAATAATTGCCTAACAATTGTGAAGGGAAGGGCATTTAGGGAAAATAGTAAGTTTTACTTTCAAGGGATAAAATGACTTTTCAGGCATGTAAACTATATTTCTAAGAAATTCCGAGCATTTTTGGAGTTATCTCTATTTTCTGTATCCAACCATGTATCACCATTCTATTAGGATATTCAGTTCAGTTCAGTTCAGTCGCTCAGTCATGTCCGACTCTTTGTGACCCCATGAATCGCAGCACGCCAGGCCTCCCTGTCCGTCACCATCTCCCAGAGTTCACTCAAACTCACAACCATTGAGTCAGTGATGCCATCCAGCCATCTCATCCTCTGTCGTCCCCTTTTCATCCTGCCCCCAATCCCTCTCAGCATCAAAGTCTTTTCCAATGAATCAGCTCTTTGCATGAGGTGGCCAAAGTCCTGGAGTTTCAGATTTAGCATCATTCCTTCCAAAGAACACCCAGGGCTGATCTCCTTTAGAATGGACTGGTTGGATCTCCTTGCAGTTCAAGGGACTCTCAAGAGTGTTCTCCAAGACCACAGTTCAAAAGCATCAATTCTTTGGCACTCACCTTGCTTCACAGTCCAACTCTCACATCCATACATGACCACTGGAAAAACCATAGCCTTGACTAGACGAACCTTTGTTGGCAAAGTAATGTCTCTGCTTTTCAATATGCTATCTAGGTTGGTCATAACTTTTCTTCCAACACTTTCCTAATCATTGTGATAGCTTTGTCAATTAAGTGGTCCTGACAAAGATTGCATCCATCTTTGTGTTTGGTTTATAGCAATCTTAGCTCTAATGTATTAAAATAAAAAGAAGTCTGACCAAGGAATCCAATAGCAGTTCTGAGTTGTATTACATGTCTGAGGGAAGACTTTGCGATGTGAGATTTATCTGATTCTGTCAGAAATAATCATCTTAGCTCATCCCATTTAAAGTAGTTTCTAGCACCAACTGCCTGACTTTCCAGAGCTTCACTTTTAGTGGTCTCAATCCCCAGGATACCTCAAGTATACTTTATTGCTGCTGCTGCTGCTAAGTCGCTTCAGTCGTGTCTGACTCTGTGCGACCCCATAGTTGGAAGCGCACCAGGCTCCCCCGTCCCTGGGATTCTCCAGGCAAGAACACTGGAATGGGTTGCCATTTCCTTCTCCAATGCATGAAAGTGAAAAGTGAAAGTGAAGTCGCTCAGTCATGTCCGACTCTTAGCGACCCCATGGACTGCAGCCTACCAGGCTCCTCCGTCCATGGGAGTTTCCAGGCAAGAGTACTGGAGTGGGGTGCCATACTTCATTAGGTTCATCTATACTCCATGACATAGTCTTCTATTCTAGTTTACCATTCTTGAATTTGAATGAGCATCTTACTGACTTACATTTAATCACAGCACAATAAACTATTGTAGATATATTTTCTTGGGGGTCTTTTTCCTGGAGATATGATATTAAGCTATAAACATTAATTTAGGATAATTTAAAAGGAACATAAGAAATTTATTGGAAAACAAGAGTAATTCAAATACTTAAAAGTGGGGTAGAACAAACAACCCCCAGGATAGACAAAATCCAGAGCAGCTCTGAAAGATGTCAGTAACGGAAATTCATAAATCATCTTGAAATATTTCCTAAGAACTTCCCCCGGTGATTCTGATTAGCAAATGTTGAATATGACTTACGGTTTCATGTTTTTTTTTTTTTTTCCACAAGGACTGACTGAGAGTATTGCACACAGTAACTTAGCCTCAATCACCTCTATTCCTTTGTGTTTATAACCACGTTTAAAAATTCCAAACTACATGGAACTAAAAATATTCTACACAGAAAAGGAAAACATCCTAAAATACAAAGACTATCTACAGAAAGGGAGAAAATATTTGCAAATCATGTTTATGATAAGGGGTTAATCCATAAAATATATAAAGAGCTCATACAATCCAGTAGGAAAAAAACAACCTGATTAAGAAATGGGCAACTTTCTTTATCCATTCCTCCATCAATGGACATTTAGGTTGCTCCCATGTCCTGGCTCTTATAAATAGTGCTGCTATGAACACTGGACTGCCACGTATCTTTTAGAATTATAGTTTTATCCATATACCCAGTAGTGGAAATGCTGGATTATATGGTAACTCTTGAACAAATTCATATTCCCACAAACAGTGTTGGAGGGTTCCCTTTTTCCACACCCTCTCCAGCATTTACTGCTTGTAGACTTTTTGATGATGGCCATTTTGACAGATGTGAGGTGGCACCTCATTGCAATTTTGATTTGTATTTCTCTAATAATTAGTGATGGTGAGCATCTTTTCATGTGTTTGTTGGCCATCTGTATTCCCTCTTTGGAGAAATGTCTATTTAGATTTTCTGCCTATTTTTCAATTGGGTTGGGTTTTTTTGTTGTTGTTGCTGTTATTGAGTTGTATGAGTTGTTTGTATACTTTGGAAATCAAGCTCTTGCTGGTCGCTTCATTTGCAAATATTTTCTCCCATTCTGTGGACATGGAAGCAACCTAAATGTCCATCAATGGAGGAATGGTTAAAGAAGATGGGGTATGTGTATATGTATCAATAGAATTTTACTCAGCCATAAAAAGAACAAAAATCCCACTTGCAGTGAGACAGATGGACCTAGAGATAGTCATACAGAGTGAAGTCAGACAGAAATATATATATCATATGACATTGCTTATATGTGACATCCAAATAAATGGTACAAATGAACCTATTTACAAAACAGAAATAGAGTCACAGATGTAGAAAAATAAACATGATTATCAAGAAGATGTGGGAAAAGGATAAGTTAGGAGGTTGGGATTGATATATACACACTACTAATTTATAAAATAGATAACTAATAAGGACCTACTGTATAGCACAGGGAACTCTACTCAATACTCTGTAATGACCTATATGGGAGTAGAATCTAAAAAAGAGGGGATATATGTATATGTATTACTATAGCTGATTCATTTTGAAGTACAGCAGAAACTACACAACACTGTAAATCAACTATATTCCAGTAAAAATTAAATAAAAAGTGGGCAGAGCATTTGAATACAGTTTTTACAAAGAACACATACAGGTGGCCAACAGGTACATAAAAAGGTGTTCAATATCATTAATCATTAGGGAAATGCAAATCAAACTATAGTAAAATATTACCTTACACCTGTTAAAATGACGAATAGCAAAAGGACAAGAAATAAAGTATAGCTTAGAATGTAGAGAAAAGAGAATACTTGTGTACTGTCAATGGGAATATAAACTGGTGCAGCTGTTATGGAAGACTATGGATTTGCCTTGAAAAATAAAAAATAGAACTGCCATATGAGCCAACAAATCTTCTGTGTATTTATCCAAAGGAAGTTAAAATGCTGACTCAAAATGATATCTGTACCACCATGTTCATTGCGGCATAATTTACAATAGCCAGTAAATAGAAATGACAAAGATCAGTCAATGGATGAATGGATAAAGAAAATGTGGTGTATATATATATATATATATATATATATACACACATACATATACACTTGCATCTCCTTATGTTGAGCACTTATAAAAAAGAAAACACATGAGTGCTAGATATATTGACACATGGATGACACATGTACACATGTAGGGACAGCCATAATACATTAATTTTTTAAAATGAGGGATAGTTTATATGGGATCTTTATAAAATAAACACATAACATACAACAGAAAGAACAGACCTATGAGTTTATATGCTTACATGATTATTCTAGTAATCACACAAAACTTGCATTTCTCCCCAATGAGGATACCTTTGTCATTTTGACTATATTAATGATGATTTTACTTATTAAGCCAAATATCATCAAAAATGCAATTAAGAAAGTAAAAGTTACCTGAAATTTTACCACCCTGAGAAATGTATTAGCATTGTAGTAGTACCTAACATGTTAGACACAAACACATATCCATGCTGCTGCTGCTGCTAAGTCGCGTCAGTCGTGTCTGACTCTGTGTGACCCCATAGATAGCAGCCCTACAGGCTTCCCCATCCCTGGGATTCTCCAGGCAAGAACACTGAAGTGGGTTGCCATTTCCTTCTCCAATGCATGAAAGTGAAAAGTGAAAGTGAAGTCTCTCAGTCGTGTCCGACTCCTGGCGACCCCATGGACTGCAGTCTACCAGGCTCCTCCGTCCATGGGATTTTCCAGGCCAGAGTACTGGAGTGGGGAGCCATTGCCTTCTCCGACACATATCCATAATTTCCTCTAAATGGAAAAACCTCTTTAAAAATCTAAATTAGGCAATTAAAGTCTTTTAGATGACTGGTAGATCTAGATATATAATTCTTTCATAAGCAAGGAAGAAAGAGAGACAAAGAAGAAAAGAGAGGGAGAAAAAAGATAATTTCATTTCTCAGTTATCAATATTTATAACAATCCTTTCTTATTTGAGCTATTATTGCATACCCTCTAGGATCTCCAAAATAATGTCAAATTACAATGTTCTTGGTAGGGATTCCTGTCATGTTTTCTATTTTAATGGAAACTGAATTTTGCATTTTACCTTTTATGATGACAGCATTTTCTTAGGGATGACTTGTTTTTACTCTTTTGATAGGTTTATTTATATTTTTTGGATATTTTATAAGACTATGCTGAAATTTCTCATATTTTGGATTGATTTATGCTATCAGTTTAGTGAATTATGTTATTTCTTGATAGTATCAGCCAGTGTTCTCCAGAGAAACATTACCAATAAGGAGCATGTATACATATACATATATATGTACAAGTGTGTGTGTGTGATCTGTTTGCCACAGATCATAAGTCTGACCGTTTCTCTTTCTAGGAAACATGACCATTCAGGTACACTGCTCAGAGTTCTGCCCACAGGTGGACTTCCTGTCACTACTTCCTTCAGGGATGTCCTAGAAACAGGCTATAGAGCTACATCTGTCCACATGCACGTGTTGCTTGCATATATAGAATGAACCATAAACTAGGTTCAAGGTTTTCCTTTCTCTGTCAACAGACTGCAGGAAACATCCTGTGAGGGCATAGGTGTAGGCTGGGAGAAAGAATGTAGTATAATAGGAGTAGAAACCACTCCTTCATGTAACTTACTTGTGCCTTCAGTGGTTACTCGAGCCCAATCATGTAGACACGTATCACTTGCATTTAATGATGGAGTGCTGCTGCTCATGCCTGACTCTATGGCATGGTGGGCAACTCAGGCTTCATGGAAAGTTGGTGGCCAATAGTTAAGCATTCATTTTCTACTAGTGCCTACAGCAGGCCAAGATCTGTTTCACAAAAGTGAAGTCCTTTCCTACAGCAGGTGGTAGGGCTTTCCTTAAATTCCAAAGGGGCTGAATTGAGATTCACCTAAAGGGGCCTACCAGAGGCTCCACAAATCACCCCTGTCTGGTACTGTGTCTGTGAGATCACATGAACCAAGCAGCAGAGTAGTTCTGCACAGTAACCTGGACCTGTTGCTGAGCCTTTGTTGTTGTTCTAGTCCCATTCCTAGTACCTTTTTGGATCACTTGGTAAATGGACTGGAGTAACACGGGAAATGGCAACCCACTCCAGTGTTCTTGCCTGGAGAATCCCAGGGACGGGGGAGCCTGGTGGGCTGCAGTCTATGGGGTCGCACAGAGTCAGACATGACTGATGTGACTTAGCAGCAGCAGCAGCAGCAACACAGGAGGAGAAGGGCATGACAGATGATGAGATGGTTGGATGGCATTGCCAACTCAATGGAGATGCGTTTGAATAAACTCCAGAAGTTGGTGATGGACAGGGAGGCCTGGCATGCTGCAGTCCATGGGGGTCACAAAGAGTCAGACAGGACTGAGTGACTGAACTGAACTGAAGAAGCCCAAATGAGGAATATATTGCCTCCAAAATTCACTATGCACTGTGCCTTTTTTTTTTTTTTTTTTTTTTGGTTTTAGGAGGGGCCAGATGCAACAACTTATTGTTCACCTTAGAAGAGCTATCTCAACATGCACCACACCAAGGGACTCCTAGAAATTTCACTGAGATAAAAGGTCTCTGAACTTTTACTGAATGTATTTTCCATTCTCTGACACACAAAATCTTACCAATAAATAGAGTGTAGGTTATATTTCTTGGTCACTAGGTCCAATCAGCATGTCATCAGTATAATGGACCAGGGTGAAGAAAAATGGTGATCAAGATTCCTGCAAACTAAATTACAGCCTAGTCCTGGAGAGCTGCTATATTCCTAAGGTAGGACAGTAAAAGTGTGTTGCTAGCATATTGCTTCTGGGGTTCCTTATTGACGGAGATAGAGAAAAGGGCAATTGCTAGATCAATAACTGCATACCAAGTACCAGGGGATGTGTTAATTCACTCAAGCAATGAAATCACATCTGGGATAGGGGCTATAATTGGAGTTACCACTTGGTTAAGCTTGTGAAAATCCACTGTCATTCTCCAAGATCCATCTGTATTCCACACAGGGCAGCTAGGGAGTTAAGTGGAGTTGTGATAGGAATCACCAGCTCTGCATCTTTCAAGTCCCTTTAACTATGGAGTACAGAAATATCCCAGTGTGAATTGAGAATTTAATATGTAATCTAAATAGTATGTTAATTCAGGAGGAAAAATTTGTTTCTATTTAAAATGAGACTGTCTGAAATGTGTATCAATTTAGATAAAAAGTAGGCAGAATTCCTACCTCATACCTCACCAAAAAATTACTTGAAATGGATATAAGGATTAAAAATAAAGATAAATATAAAAATATTCAAGACAAGTATAGCTTTGGGAGTGTTTTATAAACAATACAAAAGTTTTAAAAAGGATAATAAGTGTATTTAGATTTTCTGCTAAGTTGTGTCCAACTCTTTGTGACCCCATGGGCTGCAGCACACCAGGATTCCCTGTCCTTCACCATCTCCCAGACTGTGCTCAAATTCATGTCCATTGAGTCCATGATGCCATCCAACCATCTCATCCTCTGCCACCCCACTTCTCCTCCTGCATTCAATCTTTCTCAGGATCAGAGTCTTTTCCAATGAGTTGGCTCTTTGCCATCAGGTAGCCAAAGTATTGGAACCTCAATTTCAGCATCAGTCCTTCCAATGGATATTTAAGACTGCTTTCCTTTAGGATTGACTGGTTGGGTCTCTTTGCAGTCCAAGGGACTCTCAAGAGTCTTCTTCAACACCACAGTTCAAAAGCATCTATTCTTCGGTGCTCAGCGTTCTTTATGGTCCAACTCTCACATCTCTACATGACTACTGGAAAAACAATAGCTTTGACTACACAGACCTTTGTCAGCAAAGTGAAGTCTCTGCTAATCCTTTCATTAATCTTGCATTTCTTCTTTAATAATTAAGGTGATTTTTCCAGTTAGCATAGATTTAGCTGAATCACATAATATTATGAAAATAATTGTAACTAACAATATTTAATATATTAAATACTGACATCTTTTTTGATCTAAGGCATTCTTAGTATGCACTTTCCTAAATATTAAGTATTTTTCTACTTTACATTTTATTGTTTATTTTGAATGGTAGTGGATTATTGTCAGGAAGCATTTAACAGGAGGCTTTCTGTGTGCTGTTTTGGATCTGTCAGGAATTCTCTGTTCCTTATTAATTCCAGAATACTCAGGAATTAAGAGGAGAGGCAAGCCTCTCCCCGGGGCTGAGGAATCCAGGCATTTCCTTCATTAGTTTTTCTATAGGGTGATAAGTACCCTCTTCCTTCTTGTGAACCATACGTTATAAGTGATTATTTACAACTCTCTCTCTCTTTAATATGGATTGCCTATACTTTGTAAGATTGGAATTTTAATCTTTATCTTTGCTGAGAATAACTACAGTACATATGCCCACACCATGTTGATTAAAACACTTTTGCTCCATCAGAGCTTTGGTCCCTGTGTCTTTCTCTCTCTCTCTCTCTCTCTCTTTCTCCCTCTCTTTCTTTTTCAGGCTGATCCCCTGGAGCACAGAGGCTCTCTGAGTTCACTTTCCTACCTGGGCTTCTAAGACCCTCTTGAGAAGGTGCTTTTCACCTTCACCCCAACGAGAGGGAGCCTAAGGCCTCCGTGAACAGAGCAAGCCCTGTGTCAGGGACTTTATTGGCTTTCTGCATAAACCAAGGAATATCAGCCTCTTTCTCTCTCCTTTACTTTCTTATTGGTCAACTCTGAACCACCAGGTTCCAGTACATTAAAGGACCTCAACAGATTATCATCAGAGAATGTGACATGAAAAGGATTTTACAATCCTTAAGGTTTATTTTGTTGCTAAGTGATTATTTTTGCAATATTCATGGACATATACAAGTATGTATTATTTTATGAAGCAAGTTATGTGATTATAATACATTTAATATATGTATAATACACATACATACATATTACATATATATTACATATGTGTATAATACATATACATACAATACATATACATACCCATTACATATGTGTGCATAGATGTAATATATATTATTGTATTATACAATAATGAGATCACTATATTATTTATTTTTCATCTGATAGATCTATTTGATTGTGAAAAAAGCATACTCCAATGTTCAAGCAAAACGACATTGTTTTCAATTCTCCTGATAGCTGTAATGATTTTTGCTCTAACTTCTATGTGATTTGATACATTTATTGATTGTCAGAGAAGCCCCATGTGGCTCAGCCAGTAAAGACTCTACCTGCAATGCAGGATACCTGGGTTTGATCCTTGGGTTGGGAGGATCTCCTGGAGAAGGAAATGGTTACCTGCTCCAGTATTCTTGCCTGGGAAATCCCATAGACAGAAGAGCTTAGTGGGCTACAGGCAATGGGGTCACAAAGAGTCAGACACGACTGAGCAACTAACACTTGACTGTCAGAACTTCCATGTAAACTACATATTTTTTATTGCTTGATGTGGCTTTCATTGTTTATTATAGCTAAAATTATACTTTGATATTTTTCATATTCATTAATACTTTTATTCATCTCTTCATTTTAATGTCTATATTTTTCTTTGTTCTATTTTATTATTAAAATTTGCATACATACACAAGTGCAAAATTCCTAAGTATACAGCTCAATGAATATTCACAAATTGAACACATCTGTTTAACCAGAACCTACATGAAGAAATAAAATGATAAATTGTCAGCACCCCAGATGCCTTCCCCTCAAGGAAAGCTGCCTGGATTTGTAATATCACAGATTACTTATGCTTTTTTCACATTTAGTTCTGCAATTCATCAAAATTGATTATTGCATATGGTTTGAAGTAAGAGTGTGTGTTTGTGTGTATGTTTCCAATTTTCCCAGTACCACTTCTTGAAAGATCCTTACCCCATTATATAGCAGTGATGCCTTTCTCATAAATCAGTTGATTTTATATGTTTATGTTTCTGTACTCTCCATACTGTTTCATTGTCCTATTTTTCTATTGTTATACCAACACCATCCTATATTAATTTTTTTTTAGTATTTTCAAAGGACAATGTCTGATCGGGTAAGTCCTTTCATTTTTTATTATTATTATTTTTTCCTTCATAATTGCATTAGCTATTCTTGAACATTTTCTCATGAAATTAACAATCAACTTGTCAGTTTTCATGAATTCTTTATCACTTTTATGCCTTTTCTGAGGCATTATATATTAACAGTATCATTAAATCATTTTGAATTTACAGTTAGATGAGTTTTGTTAAGTGTATGTAGATTTACACCATTACAATAACCTAGTTTTAGAATACTTCAGTTGTCCCCAAAGCTTCCTCCTACACCTTTGCAATTAATCCCCCTGCCCCTTATGTTGGGTCCAGGTAACAGCCAACTTGCTTTATATCACTATAGTTTTGCATTTTATAAAAATTACTATAAATGAAGTGAACAAAATTCTTCACAATCCTTCTCCATTTGGACCCAGAAGAATCCAAGGGCCTGTTTGCACCATCTTGGCTGCTGGCATGCTTAATTGAGGTGGGCTACTCTACTCAGGAGAGAGAATCAGATAAACGGTCAGAGAAAAGGGCAGTAGAGACATGCATTTAAACAGTTATTTTTCCCACACATATATTTATTAAATTTAAAAAATCTAGGAAAAAAAGACTCTAATGGGACATAAATATGTACATCTATACAATTATTTAAGACAGATTAATAACTAGTATAAATAGGAAAATAAGTCCCTAGATAAAATTTTAATTTAGAATAGCTAACAGGATATGTAAAGTTATTGAGCTAAATGTTTTTTGGTGTATTGACAAATGGATCTAGAGCACCCATCCATCTAGCCAACTTCATCAAGATTAATTTGAAGCATCTCTTTTTGAGGGAGATTTTCTAATGTGACCAAGATGAGTTGGTGTGCTTTCTTAATGCACATTGCCATTTAACTCATTATATATCATTACTTTTTTTTTTTTTACTATGTATGCATATGCACAGTATGAACTGTGGTGTTGAAAAAGACTCTTGAGAATCACTTGGGCTGCGAGGAGATCCAACCAGTCCATCCTAAAGGAAATCAGTCCTGAATATTCGTTGGAAGGACTGATGCTGAAGCTGAAACTCCAATACTTTGGCCACCTGTTGTGAAGAACTGACTCATTTGAAAAGACCCTGATGCTGGGAAAGATTGAAGGCAGGAGGAGAAGGGGACAACAGAGGATGAGATGGCTGGATGGCATCACCGACTCAGTGGACATGAGTTTGAGTGAACTCTGGGAGTTGGTGATGGACAGGGAGGCCTGGCATGTTCATGGGGTCGCAGAGTCAGACATGACTGAGTGACTGAACTTAACTGAGGCATATGTCTTCATGCTCGATTTCAATACATTTTTAACCTCAGCTATGTATTGGAATCACATGGGAGCCATTAAAAAAATAATAGCTAAGTTCCACCACAAAAGAACTTAATTTTATTTATCTGAGGTGTGTGTAACTGAGGCATCAGAATTTTGAAAATTTTCTAAAGTGATTTAAATTTGCCATCAGAGCTTGAGATCTTCGGTTCTGAAAGAGCACTAGTTCTCCAACCTGAAGGGTCATGAGAATCACCCAGGGAACTTGGAAAAATTGATGTTTGGAGTCTGTCTCAGACCAATTATACCAGAATCTCTATGGGTAGGGGATAGGCACTGTTCTATTTTGTTGTTGTTTCTGTTTTGTTTTTTAGCATCTCAGGTCATTGTAATGTTCATTTAGGATTGAGAAGCAGTGATCTATCATTTAGTAAACTGTTAATAAAACAAATTTCTGAAGCCCACCACAGGCAACTGAATCAGAAATTTCAGAGTGTTACCCAGTAATCTATGTTCTGACCATCTCAATAATTAATACAGATATACCTCTAAATTTTGAGAACTGCTGATGTAGCAAGGGTTATTCAACTTTGACAATATACTGGCAGCACCTGGGATGTTTTAAGAAGTACTAATGCCTGGTACTTCCTCATTAGCAGTCTGATTTAATGGTCCTGGAGTATGATCTTGACATTGGGATTTTTATAATATACTCCAGATGATTTTACTGTGTCACCAAGATTGAATACTTACCTTCTACATGAACTTCTTGAGAATGGAGATCATGACATAACTAGCTTTGTAGCTTCTGAATTTTGCACAGAAGGAAACTTGAAAATGAGGGAGAACTTGAAAATGGGCATGGGGTGGGGAAGAGGAGACCAATCATGCTAAAAAGAGTAGGGTATTTTGATTTTTCTGTAAAGAATGCAGGCCAACTGTATAGTCTTCAGTAGTCATTCAGAGATTCTTTCTTTGTATTAACTGAGATGTTCTTCATTTTTCTTTCCAAAAATAAAACATTGGCTTGAGAAAGACAATCTTTGAAAAATAGGAGATACTATGCTACTCCTTATTAATAATTAAAATATAAAATATATTCAAATGTGCAACCATCATTCAAGTTTATAAAAATGTATCCAGCTGATCATAACTGGAAACCATTCAGCACTAAGTAAATCTGTTAAGAAAGTAAGAAATTTAAAATGCATTCACTCCAGGAAAAGATCAGTCATAATAATCTTTAATTATTTATGAAGACAGCTGCATTTCCTTTTTAAAATCTGTTTTGCAGCAAAATCCTTAAATTTCAAATTGTTTTAAACTAAATGCGATAAACAAATATTCCACTATCTTCAAAAAGACAAAAAGCTTAATAATTAACCAAGTTTAGGACTTATTAAAGACTGTCTAACTTAAATTTAATTAATGCTCAAACCAAGAGGGGGAAAAATTGTACTTTTTTTAATTTGGTAATATAATGTTGAATTTTTTAGCACTTCATTTATCTAATAATTAGTATCAGTTCAGTTCAGTTGAGTTCAGTTTAGTATCAAAAAAGATTAATTTGAAATGTGCTGTTAAAATATTTTTTCTAAATTGTAATATCAAGATAATTGTCATGTTCAAATGAATACAGTGAAAACAATCAACTATGATGTTCTCCTATGCAGTATTTAGTTTCACAAAACAATAATCAAAATTTTATCAACAGTTTCTCAGCATCCTAATCAAATAGAGTTGTTTGCTGATCTTTTTAGAGATTTTACTCATCCTGGAGCTTGACTATAGACTCCTCAAGGGCCCGATTTTTCTCATAACCGTGATTTGCCCTTCACTGATGCAGATGACTAATATATCCTGAACAGAGAAAATGACTGCATTTGTCTTCCAAGCATGATGGTCTTAGTAGATAAGAAGACCCATGGAGATACCAGCTCATCAGACAAATTGGATAAAATGGCTGATGGTTTGGTTAGTATAATACTGAATTCAGTGTTACAATTTTAATAAAGATCTAGATCACAACCATTATCAGAATGTTAAAAATTGAATTAATTATCTTCCTTACAGTCATACAACCAGAGCTCTGCTTATTTCAAGTAAGTTTTAGTGTAATTGGTCAATGTGCTTGGACATGAAACTAATAGCAGGTAAAACCTGAGGCAAAAATATAACTACCATTCAATTTAATACTTTTCCCAAGAGCACATAAATGCTTGGCACTGTACTGTGAAAGTAAAGGGAGATAACTTTAAGTTTTCAGTCAAGATCACACTGTAAAGACCTTGAATGCCAGGCTTTTTAGCCTCTCAGTAGCATCTTCCATCAGAGAAGGCAATGGCACCCCACTCCAGAACTCTTGCCTGGAAAATCCCATGGATGGAGAAGCCTGGTGGGCTGCAGTCCATGGGGTCGTGAAAAGTCGGACAAGACTGAGTGACTTCACTTTCACTTTTCACTTTCAAGAATTGAAGAAGGAAATGGCAACCCATTCCAGTGTTCTTGCCTGGAGAATCCCGGGACGGGGGAGCCCAGTGGGCTGTCGTCTATGGGGTTGCACAGAGTTGGACACAACTGAAGTGACAGCAGCAGCAGCAGCATCTTCCATCATAGGTAAATGCCCTTGGGTGGACCTTAATTTTTATAGTCTCCTTTCTGGGTTTGTTTTCTCTCCTGAGTATTGGCTCCAAAATTCTTCACTGCCCCATTAGTACTGCAATGACCTAAAGCAATTAAAAAAAAATGTTATCCAGACCTTTTAGCTGTTCCCAGCATTATTGCTGGTCTTAACTACCTGATCTGCTTTATTAAAAGGAGAAATAGACATTTTTCCTTTTGTATTTGCTTATTGTATATTTCAATTCTAGAAGCCCTTTCCTTTTGTAAATTCGCTTGATCTATTTATGATTTCTTATTTCCTGACAACTACAAACTTATGTGTTATATTGTATAATAACAATAGTTGTCTTATAATATCTGATCATTCCAACATAGAAGTTTATTCTGTTTATTCTTCTTCACGACAACTTACATGTTAGGTTATCCTTGATTCAGTTCAGTTCAGTCACTCAGTCGTTTCTGACTCTTTGTTACCCCATGAATTGCCCCACACCAGGCCTCCCTGTCCATCACCAACTCCCGGAGTTCACTCAGACTCACGTCCATCGAGTCAGTGATGCCATCCAGCCATCTCAACCTCTGTTGTCCCCTTCTCCTCCTGCCCCCAATCCCTCCCAGCAGCAGAGTCTTTTCCAATGAGTCAACTCTTTGCATGAGGTGGCCAAAGTACTGGAGTTTCAGCTTTAGCATCATTCCTTCCAAAGAAATCCCAGGGCTGATCTCCTTCAGAATGGACTGGTTGGATCTCCTTGCAGTCCAAGGGACTCTCAAGAGTCTTCTCAAACACCACAGTTCAAAAGCATCAATTCTTCAGCACTCAGCTTTCTTCACAGTCGAACCCTCACATCCATACATGACCACTGGAAAAACCATAGCCTTGACTAGACGGACCTTTGTTGGCAAAGTAATGTCTCTGCTTTTGAATATGCTATCTAGGTTGGTCATAACTTTCCTTCCAAGGAGTAAGTGTCTTAATTTCATGGCTGCAATCACCATCTGCAGTGGTTTTGGAGCCCAAAAAAGTAAAGTCTGACACTGTTTCCACTGTTTCTCCATCTATTTCCCATGAAGTGATGGGACCAGATGCCATGATCTTCGTTTTCTGAATGTTGAGCTTTAAGCCAACTTTTTCACTCTCCTCTTTCACTTTAATCAAGAGGCTTTTTAGTTCTTCTTCACTTTCTTCCATAAGGGTGGTGTCATCTGCATATCTGAGGTTATTGATTGTGTAATGCTTATTGGCACCGAAAAAATGTCAATATTGAGAATTTTTGTAGAACAAAATGATGTCCCATCCACAATGATGTTGGTATCCTAATATTTGGAACCTATGAATATGTTAAGATTTTGGCAATGGGCAATTAAGACTGAAAATAGAATTAAGATTGGTAATCATTGGAACTAAAAATAGAGATAGTACTATGATTTAATGAGGTGGGCCTAGTGTAATCACAGATGTCTAAAGCTGGAAGTCTGTTGCAAAAGAAAATATCGAGAAGATACAACTGTCAGAAAGAAGTCAGAACAAAATGGTCAAAGAGATGCAATATTGCTGGCTGCAAAGGTTCATGAGTCAAGGAACATAGGTACTGTATAGCACAAGGAAAGGGCAAGGGAATGGCTTTTGCATAGGAAGACTACTGTTGGACTTCTAATACATAGACTCTATAGCTATAGTTAGGCTTCCCAGGTGGTGCTAGTGGTAAAGAACCCAACTGCCAATGCAGGAGATATAAGAGAGGCAGGTTCAATTCCTGGATTGGGAAGATCCCCTCAAGGAGGGCATGGCAACCCACTCCAGTATTCTTCCTTGGAGAATTGCCATGGACAGAGGTGCCTGGCAGGTTGCAGTCCACGGGGCCAGAAAGAGTTGGACATGACTGGGAGACTAAGCACAGCACATAGCTATAGTTTATTCTAGTCTCATATAATATATAGAAATTTAGATAAATTTGTATTTTTTTAGGCCCCTAAGTTTGTGGCAACTTGTTAAAGCGGCCATAGAAATGTAATACAGAAATTCCTTGAGATTTCAGGGTAAAATAGCACCTTCATCCAGAGAACCTTTGCGTTTGCATCTATCAGGCGCCTGGAAGTGATACCCATCCCGGGATTCCTTAAAGCAAGTGAATACTTTGAGCTTCCCTGTAATCATCCTAAACCAGTTTGCAAATGTTAGCTCTATTTATCAACAAGAAAGCCTTTCCTACAGTTCCATGTTGTGGAGAAGAGGAGATATGTTACAAGCCATTGAATCATGTACTTTAAATCTGTGAGTTGTATAGAATATGAATTATATCTCCTAAAGCTATATTTTAAAAATGTGACTGTGGTTTTCTGCTTTTCTAGTCCTCTTATTAATAGGTGCCTGTTTTCATTCTGATATTGGCATAATTTTTCTATTTTTATAAAATATTTCATGGGCTAAAAAAATTATACATGAACATATATATAATTTCATTTTTTTCCAAATGTCAGGAAATAAAATAGCATGTGGACTTTTCTTGTATCCGTATATGTGTGTGTGTGTGTGTGTGTAGTCATCTTCTCAAAGCTGGTACACTTATTTTAGTTTATATACCATGGTCAGACTCCCATCCATTCTTTTATTCATGCTCCATATGCCCTCCCAGATAATAACTCTACCTTTATTTTGTTTGGTTGTATATTATGTTAGCATTTTTTCTTTAGTCCTTAAGGGTTAAGGCAATAAATGCTGTATAAACATGTATTAAAATGAAAAGTTTAGCCATTTCTATTCAAAAATCATTGGGATTTTGGTAAAGCACTACAGAAAATATTTCCAGGCACAGAAAGGTGATGAATAATATTCATGCCTGGTTTTCATTAAATTCCCACTGACATCTCTTAGGAAATCATTTATAAAGAAAGCAAAGTGATTTTTCTTTTAATTAGGAGACTTTTTCTAAAGCAGTGTTAAGTTTGGAAAAAACTGAAGATATAGTACAGGGAGTTCCCATATAACTCCTTCCCCTGGCAGTTCCCCTATTAGTTTGGTGCAAAAGTAATTGCGGTTTTGCATTGTTGAACTTTGCCATTTGATATTGGAATACATTCTTAAATATGGTTATGCTATACATCATCATGTACATTTATCACTTTATATTTTTTGTTAATGACTTTTTACTTGTTTATTTTATATTTATATTAGACTAGGGAAATAATGTTAAACAAAAAGCAAATGCGAGTGGTTTTCTTATTCAAGTTCAAAATGGTCGTAAAGCAAAACAGACAACTCCCAACATCAACACATTTGGCCCAAGAACTGCTAAGGAACATATAGTGCAGTTGTGATTCAGGAAGGTTTTCAAAGAAGACAAGAGCCTTGAAGATAAGCACAGTGGCTGGCCATCAGAAGTTGACAATGACCAATTGAAAGGATCATTGAAGCCAATCCTCTTACAACTACATAAGGAATTGCCGAAGAACTCAACATCAACCATTCTATGGTCATCTGGCATTTGAAGCAAATTGGAAAGGTGAAAGAGCTTGATGAGTGGGTGACTCACAAGCTGACCACAAATCAAAAAAAAAAAAAATCACTGTTTTGAAGTGCTGTTCTTCTTTTATTGTATGCAACAACAACAACAAACCATTTCTTGATCAGATTGTAACATGTAAAGAGAAGTGGATTTTAAGTGAAAACGACAGCAAGCAGCTCAGTGCTTGGACCAAGAAGAAGCTTCAAAGCTCTTCCCAAAAAAGGTCATGGTCACTGTTCGGTGGTCTGTTGCCAGACTGATCCACCACAGCTTTTTGAATCCTGGTAAAAACCATTGCATCTGAGAAGTATGCTCAGCAAATCGATGAGATGCACCAAAAACTACAATGCCTGCAGCCAATACTGGTCAACAGAATGGGCCCAATTCTTCTCCATGACAATGCCTGACCACATGTCATACAACCAACTCTTAAAAGTTGAATGAATTGGGCTATGAAGTTTTGCCTCATCCGTCATATTTACCTGACCTCATGTCAACCTACGACCACTTCTTCAAGCATCTTGACAACTTTTTGCAGGGAAAACACTTTCCAAATGTTCAACAAATCCCAAAGCATGGATTCTTATGGTACAGGAATAAACAAAATTATTTCTTGTTGACAAAAATGTGTTGATTGTAACAGTTCCTATTTTGATTAATAAAGATGTGTTAGAACCTAGTTATAATGTTATAATAGTTATAACCTAGTTACAAAATTCACTGTCTAAAACTGCAAGTAAGTTTTCACCAACTTAATAACATCTTCTATAGTGTGGTACATTGGTTACAATTGACTAACCAATGAAAGTAAAAGTGAAAGTCACTGAGTCGTGTCTAACTTTTTGCGACCGCATGGACTGGAGCCTGCCAGGGTCCTCTGTCAATGGAATTCTCCAGGCTAGAATACTGGAGTGGGTAGTTGTTCTCTCCTCTAGGGAATCTTCCCAACCCAAGGATTGAACCCAGGTCTCCCTCATTGCAGGTGGATTCTTTACAGTCTGAGCCACCAGAGAAGCCCTGACTAACCAATATTGATATATTATTTTTTAACAAAAGTCCATAGTTTATATTAATGTTAATTGTTTGTGTTGTACATTTCTATGAGGTTTGACAAAGGTATAGTGTCATATTATCCTCCATTACGGGTTTGAAAAATGCCCTGTGTGCCAACAAATCTATTCCTTGCTCCCTTCTTCAGGAACCTTAGCAACCAATGATCTGTTTAGCATCTATAGTTTTATTTTTTTCTAGAATGTCATATAATTATAACTAATTTCTGGTCTGAGAACATGCTTTGCATTATTTCTATATTTTTTTAATTTGTTAAGGTATTTTTATGGCCCAGAATTTGGTCTATTACAGTGAATGTTTTATGTGAGCTTGTGAAAATATGTATTATGCTATTGTTGAATAACTGTATAAATGTCAATTAAATCCAGTGCTATTCAGTTCAACTATATCCTTACTGATTTTCTGCCTGCTGGATATACTAAATCTTGATAGAACAGTGTTAAAGTCTCCAAATATGATACTGAATGTGTCAATTTCTCCTTGTACCTCTATCAGATTTTGCTACAAATATTTTGATGTTCTATTGCTATGTTAAGTCATGTAGTTTAAGGATTTTTATGTCTTCTTAGAGTTAAATCTTAATTATGTTATGTCTTCTTAGAGAATCCACACCCTTCTCATTATGTAATTCCCTTCTTTATCCATGATACTTGTCCTTATTATAAAATATGATTTATTGGAAATTAATATAATTATTCCCAATTTCTATTGATCTTGGAATAACTTTTTCTATTTCTTTACTTTTAATGTAGTTGTATTTTTACATATATAGTGAGTTTCTTGTAGCAGTATATAGTACGGTCTTGTTTTTGATCCGCTCTTAAAGTTTCTGTCTTTTAATCAGTGTATTTAATCATTTACACTTAAAATGATTATTGATATGGTTTAATTAATGTCTACCATACCTGTAATTGCTTTCTATTTGTTGCCATTGTTCTGTCTTTTCCTATTTTTCTGCTTTCTCATGTTTTAGATACTTTATATGATTGCATTTTCTGCCCTACATAGAACATAATTTTTACTTCTTCTGTTACATGTTTTGATTATTTTCCTAGAGTTTGAAATATACATTTATAATTAATCTTAGCATGCTTTCAAATAATACTATACTGCTTCAGAGGTAACTTAGGACATAACATTCTCTAGTTCTCCCTCCTGTCCCTTATAAGATTGCTGTCATTCATTTTACATATTCATAAGCTTTACTCATCCAACACATTGTTATTGTTATTATTTTGAATGAAGGTACACATGATTTTTAAGAAAGCCTGAAGTATATACTAATTGATGCTTAGATAACACAAGTACTGCCTTCAATAAAATGCACCACTCAATCTCATCAGTGCAGTTCAGTTCAGTCACTCAGTCGTGTCCGACTCTTTGCAACCCCATGAATCGCAGCACGCCAGGCCTCCCTGTCCATCACCAACTCCCGGAGTTCACTCAAACTCACCTCCATCGAGTCAGTGATGCCATACAGCCATCTCAACCTCTGTCGTTCCCTTCTCCTCCTGCCCCCCATCCCTCCCAGCAGCAGAGTCTTTTCCAATGAGTCAAACCTTTGCATGAGGTGGCCAAAGTACTGGAGTTTCAGCTTTAGCATCATTCCTTCCAAAGAAATCCCAGGGCTGATCTCCTTCAGAATGGACTGGTTGGATCTCCTTGCAGTCCAAGGGAGTCTCAAGAGTCTTCTCCAACATCACAGTTCAAAAGCATCAATTCTTCAGCGCTCAGCCTTCTTCACAGTCCAACTCTCACATCTATACATGACCACTGGAAAAACCATAGCCTTGACTAGATGGACCTTTGTTGGCAAAGTAATGTCTCTGTTTTTGAATATGCTATCTAGGTTGGTCATAACTTTCCTTCCAAGGAGTAAGCGTCTTTTAATTTCATGGCTGCAGTCACCATCTGCAGTGATTTTGGAGCCCCCCAAAATAAAGTCTGACACTGTTTCCACTGTTTCTCCATCTATTTCCCATGAAGTGATGGGACCAGATGCCATGATCTTCGTTTTCTGAATGTTGAGCTTTAAGCCAACTTTTTCACTCTCCACTTTCACTTTCATCAAGAGGCTTTTTAGTTCCTCTTCGCTTTCTGCCATAGGGGTGGTGTCATCTGCATATCTGAGGTTATTGATATTTCTCCTGGCAATCTTGATTCCAGCTTGTGCTTCTTCCAGTCGATCTCATAGTCACTATTAAATGGACCATAATTTCATATTCAAAAAAGTGTATGCATTGATTCAGTACAAACCTGAATGAATGTTAGAATTTATAGAAACATAATTTATGGAGCACTTGGCATGCTCCAGGTACTGTTTCAAGTGCCTTACATACGTTATCACATTTCCTTTTCACAAAATCCTTCTATGCTCTTCACCATTTTATAGTTGAATAAACTAGAGTACAAAATACTTAGAAAACTCGCCCAAGGTCACAGGACATGTAAGTTGTGGTAATTGCAAAGGTAAAATTTGAACCCATGCTTTGTGGTTGCAGAGCATTTTTTCTTTTATATTATACCGCCTCCAAGTATAGGAGAGGAAATATAAAATGATAAAATAAATGAAACTCAATATTAACTAAGCAGTTACAATGTGCCAGAAATTATGCTCATTATTTTGCATATAATTTCATTTAATTCTAACAACAACCCTAGTAGATTATTTTTTATCACCGTTTTACAGATGAGGAAATTGAAGTTTTGAAAGTAATTTGACCAAGCACACAGGCCCACAAAGTGGTAGGGCCAGTATTGTAACTAAATTCTGTCTGGTTCCAGATCTCATGCTATGTATATATACTGACTGGAAAATCACCTCAGATTTCTCAGTCAGGAAGTATTTGTAAGATACCTGTCAGGTTATTATGCATTTGAAAATAACAAGGCTTTAAAAACATATAACCCTGTGAAAAATATGAAGGATCCAAGACACACTAACTGAAAATCATAGAAAAGCACTTTGTTATTCTTTAAAAGACCACTGCTGTCATCATCATCACCACTATCCTTATCTTCATCATCATCATCATTGATTTGGCAATTATTAATTTCCAAATTTCCTTGTCTTAATTTCCTTGTCCTCTAAAATGTGATTTATTGCAGTGATAGACTAAGCTAGTTATTCCATTAATAATAAAATATTTTTCTGAACTTATTTTAACAAACACATATTAAACACCATATAAATGATTGGATCTTTTTCTCCTCTAAATGTGAATAATTTCAATCTCTTTTTCCAAAGCTTTATTAGCTTGATTTAATGATTGTTAAATCTATGGTTTAAGTTGTGAGAGATATTGACATGAAAACAATTGAGGACATGCATTCAAACTTTAAAAAGTCTCAATTCAGGGCAGCCTTTGCAAAATCACCAGATTTTTTTCCCCCTTCACAGAAACAATAATGAATTTTAAAGCCAAGGTGCAATAACTCATCCTAGTTTGTCAGAATCTGGGCTCAACTCTACAGTTTTTAGGGCAAATTGTTGAATTCTCAATATCACTTAAAGTCTTCTGCTACTTTTATCAAAGACCAGTGATTTAAAGAATAGAGAGACCAGCATATTTTATACCTAAGTGTTTTAATATTTGTGCAAAAAAAGATATATAGCATAATGTCAACTTTGTGAATATTTTTAAACACCAAAACTAAAAATTTAAAAATCAGCAAAAAAAAAATTATCTTACTAAATATCATATAATAATCAAAATTACCTTACCTAATCTTTACAAGGATGTATGGGATATCTATTAATTTAATCCCCATTAAATGGAGATAGTTGACACTCAGAGAGATTAAATCTTACCCAAAGCAATATAGGCTCTTTTGGAGCTACGTTTGAACTCAGGTTTCTCTTTCACCAAAGCCTATGCTCTAAATACTGGTTTTACTAGCCACATTGAGTATATAGTCTTGGTTATATAATACAAGGTTTCTTCCTAAAATAGTAATTTTTGGTTCCATCTCTTTACTTCTCTATTCAAAACTGTACCTCATAAGAGAACCCAATTAACTGGGAAATAACACTATTGGTAATAAACGTTCTTTTACATTGATGGAAAAGCCTCTGCCACTTTACTTGTTTTCTTGTTATATAACATGAATAGCTAAGGAAAGAAGAGAAGCTAAAAAGCAAAGGAGAAAGGGAAGATATACCTATCTGAATGCAGGGTTCCAAAGAATAGCAAGGAGAGATAAAAAAAAAAAAAAAGCCTTCCTCAGTGACCAATGAAAAGAAATAGAGGAAAAAAATAGAATGGGAAAGACTAGAGATCTCTTCAAGAAAATTAGAGATACCAAGGAAACAATTCATGCAAAGACGGGCTCAATAAAGCTAACAGAAGCAGAAGATATTAAGAAGAGGTGGCAAGAATATACAGAAGAACTATACAAAAAAGATCTTCATGACCCAGACGGTTTTATCACTCACCTAGTGTCAGATATCCTGGAATGCGAAGTCAAGCGGGCCTTAGGAAGCATCACAACGAACAAAACTAGTGGAGATTATGGAATTCCAGCTGAGCTATTTCAAATTCTAATAGATGATGCTGTGAAAGTGCTGCACTCAATATGCCAGCAAATTTGGTAAACTCAGCAGTGGCCACAGGACTGGAAAAGGGCAGTTTTCATTCCAATCCCAAAGACAGGCAATGCCAAAGAATGCTCAAACTACCGCACAATTGCATCTCACATGCTAGTAAAGTAATGCTCAAAATTCTCCAAGTGAGGCTCCTACAGTATGAGAACCATGAGCTTCAACATGTTCCAGCTGATTTTAGAAAAGGCAGAGGAACCAGAGATCAGATCGCCAACATCTGATGGATCATCAAAAAAGCAAGGGAGTCCCAGAAAAACATCTGTTTCTGCTTTATTGACTATGCCAAAGTCTTTGATTGTGTGGATCACAACAAACTGTGGAAAATTCTTAAAGAGATGGGAATACCAGATGACTTTACCTGCCTCCTGAGAAATCTGTATGCTGGTTAAGAAGCAACAGTTAGAACCGGACATGGAACAACAGAATGGTTCCAAATTGGGAAAGGATTATGTGAAGGCTGTATATTGTCACCTTATTTAACTTCTATGCCGAGTACATCATGAGAAATGCTGGGCTGGATGAACAAGCTGGAATCAAGATTGCTGGGAAAAAATATCAATAATCTCAGATATGTGGATGGCACCACCCTTATGGCAGAAAGCAAAGAGGAACTAAAGAACCTCTTGATGAAAGTGAAAGAGGAGAGTGAAAAAGCTGGCTTAAAACTCAATATCCAAAAAACTAAGATCATGGCATCTGGTCCCATCGCTTCATGACAAATTGATGGGGACACTTTGGAAACAGTGAGAGACTTTATTTTCTTGGGCTCCAAAGTCAGTGTAGATGGTGACTGCAGCCATGAAATTAAAAGACACTTGCTCTATGGAATAAAAGATATGAGCAACCTAGACAGCAAATTAAAAAGCAGAGGCATTACTTTGCCAACAAAGGTCCATGTAGTTAAAGCTATGGTTTTTCCTGTAGTCACGTATGGATGTGAGAGTTGGACCATAAAGAAAGCTGAGTGCCAAAGAATTGATGCTTTTGAACTGTGATGTTGGAGAAGACTCTTAAGAGTCCCTTGGACTGCAAGGGGATCCAACCAGTCCATCCTAAAGGAAATCAGTCCTAAATATTCATTGAAAGACTGATGCTGAAGCTGAAACTCCAATACTTTGGCTACCTATGTGAAGTACTGACTCATTGGAAAATACCCTGATGATGGGAAAGGTTGAAGGCAGAAGGAGAAGGGGGCAACAGATGATGAGATAGTTGGATGACATCTCCAACTCAATGGACATGAGTTTGAGTAAGCTCTGGGAGTTGGTGATGGACAGGGAAGCCTGGTGTGCTGCAGTCTCTGGAAATGTAAAGAGTTGGACATGACTGACTGAACTGAACATGATGACCAAGAAGACTTTAAAATCACAAAAAACACAAAGTAATAAGAATAGAAGATGTCTTTTGGACAACTACATAATTTCCATCCAATTCAAGTTTCTTTTCTTTCATTGGTACTGTGGTTCTCATAAATAAATTGAAGATGAAATTCAGAAAATGATGGAAGTTGAAGGGGAAAAAAGAACAAAACAACCCGATTTCCACTGGTAGTTTAAAAAATGCCTGAAAGAAGTACTAAGTTGAAATGTTCATGAATGTAAGGCGAGCCTAAGAAAAAGCCATCATACAAGGATGGTGGAGGGCCATGAGCTGTGAATTTACTTAATTCACCACAGTGTTAAATGAGAACTAGGTAAATCGTACTCAGTAATCTTTGATAACTCCTATCTCAGCAGACACAGGCATCTTTTTCAATGTTAAATCACAGAAGAGAAGTGAGTTTCCAGAAAATAACATTTTTCTATGATTTATCCTTTTAGTTAAAAAAATAGTGTAAACTGGAGCTTGGGGATTTAAAAATAGCTTGGTATATAGAATATTAAGGAGCATATGAACTAATGACAATTTTTATATCTCATAGACAATATAAGTAACCTATGAAAATAAAATAAGGAAATTTCTGGTTCACCCCTTCATCCATTTTGTAGATGAAGACACACAGACCCAGAGAGAGGTAAATACATACATATTCTTATATACTCCTCAGCAAAACACTGTGAAAGAAATTCTGTTATTAGCACTTTGGACAGCTGAGGAATCTGAACTAAGGAGGATGTACTGCCTTTTGTGAAGTCACATAGCTAGCAAGTGGTGGAACGGAGATTTGAATTCAAGCATCCTGGATGTAGTCTATGACACATAACTCCTTTACTGTTTTGTCTTTGTAGTTTCCAACTTGAATCTTAAAAGTAACTGATATTTTAATCAAAAGTATCTTTGAGTGATCAATTATGGATGAACGTCTAAGTGTCATTACCTTTATTTGGTTTCTTGTTGAAGAGTGGGTGTAAATATACATTGACATTCAGAGTGCCATCATACTAACCCTAACCTTCTCAGTTTTCTTTCATATGGAAATGAAAGAAATCATAAACGACTCACTCAAGCTATAGGATGAGACAAAAATAATTCCAATATTAGAACTCAAACATCCCTACTAACCTATGGACCAATACCAGGGACTCCCAAAACACAGAGGTTTGTCTGCCCCAGGGCAGGACCACAGAAGGGAAGAGACCTCTAATATGCTCAAAGGCCATGTACATGGAAGTTCATCACAAAATCTCTAAGCCCCCAGATATACTGTAAACTATTCTCTCGATAATTGAAGAAAGTTACTTTTCCAGGTGGTCTCTACTGGGAAAAGTGTGGCTTTTGTAAAAAAGTCCTCTGAGGTCTGATTTTGTTATTCTTTCACTCATTGTCTAACACATGATTTTAAATCTGAGAGTATTATTTATATTAATCAGCAATGAGACTTATGATTGAAGATTAGTGAAACCATGGTTTAAGAATGTTCTCATTGCTTCTTTAAATACACATTCTCAAATATATATTCATATGTGCAGATACTACAGAATTTAATAAGGTGGATTGAATATGACAAAATATATAGGGATATGTCATTCTGAAAATAGTCATGATAGATTTCAGATTTGCATAAATAGTATATGGAAACAAAATGTCTATTACACAATGCTTATAATACCTATATTTTGTCTGTATCCTATAGGCATGATGTATTCACAAGTGTCAGAGAGAGAGAAGAAAAGACAGGTATTCCAGGAAAAGGACATGTATAAGTCTTATACCTAGCTAAGAAGTAAAGATTCTTTCTCTCTCAACCCTTCCTCCCAAGCAACACAACTAAACTTTTTGGAGTTTTATGAATGCCTGAATCCAAAATAACTTTAAAAACCCACTTATATAATGATTGAATGTCCTCTCCATCCTGTCTTATCATCACTCCCATAATCTTCCCATTTCTACTTGTTGAAATCTACCCACATTTCAATATAGAGATCAAATGACATTTCTTCAAGGAATTCAGCTGCCATTAAGCATAACAATGCTCATCATATTTCCCATGAAATACTTTTTGCTTTCTCCTCTGTGCTACCATATTACCTTTCTCAGAACATCATTATAGCACTTACGTGTATTTAAATCAAAACACTAAAGAAAAATTCTCAATGAAAATCTGCCTTGATTGACAGAAAATCAGGGCTGATCACTTTCAATGAAAACTGACCAAAAGGAGCAGGAGCAAGGTTCTTTGGGACACCAACTTCACATTTACTTTTATTCTACATATAGGCTTTCATTTATAGGTGCCAGCCCACTTGGATGGGATTTGACATGTTTTTATGACTTTCTTAGGTTAAGGTGCCAAATGTAGTTCTACTCATGGGGCAACCTGGTTCATTGATTTGAATAAAAGAGAAAGCTCATTTCCAAGAAACATGGTTTGTGTACCTGCTGACTGCCAAAAGGAGTGAAACAAAGATTAAATCATTGCTACTTTAGGCCCAAAAAAGCTGATTTCTAATGATAAATATGAAAACCTTTCATTTCCTGAGTTGCAGCTTGAGCAATTGGAAACCAATTTCAGCTAGTGTCCTCCCAAGAGCATGGTGGTAAAAAGTAGGGTAGCATGTAATTAGTTCGGCTGTTGTAATTGCAGTAATCAGAACTTAGAAGGCTATCTTGCATTACCTTTTAAAAAACTGGATACAGAGTTCAGGGAAGAAGGTAAAATTTTACATTTGGTTTGAAGAATAAGGACGACAGTGCTTTTATATATGTCACTGTTATCATTTGGCAAAATTAAGTTTAGGCCATTTTTAAAGGCGATGGCTTTTTCTTCTCTGGGATATAAACTCACTTTATAACATGTCTACAAAAGTTCAAGCACAACTACATTAGTTCATTGGCATTTTCAGTATCAACTGCAATTATTAATCATTTAAGCAGAACAATGAAAGCCTATTTACTAGGTAATTTGGAAGCTCATCAAATAGAAGTCATATTTTTAATTTAATTCTCACAGATTTATGGAGTTATAATTGAGATACAATAAACTTCATGCATTCCTTAGCAATCAATGCAAAGAAATAGAAGAAAACAACAGAATGGGAAAGACTAGAGATCTCTTCAAGAAAATTAGAGATACCAAGGGAACATTTCATGCAAAGATGGGCTCGATAAAGGACAGAAATGGTATGGGCCTAACAGAAGCAGAAGATATTAAGAAGAGGTGGCAAGAATACACAGAAGAACTGTACAAAAAAGATCTTCATGACCCAGATAATCATGATGGTGTGATCACTCACCTAGAGCCAGACATCCTGGAATGTGAAGTCAAGTGGGCCTTAGAAAGCATCACTATGAACAAAGCTAGTGGAGGTGATCAAATTCCAGTTGAGCTATTTCAAATCCTGAAAGATGATGCTGTGAAAGTGCTGCACTCAATATGCCAGCTAATTTGGACAACACAGCAGTGGCCACAGGACTGGAAAAGGTCAATTTTCATTCCAATCCCAAAGAAAGGCAATGCCAAAGAATGCTCAAACTACTGCACAATTGCACTCATCTCACATGCTAGTAAAGAAATGCTCAAAATTCTCCAAGCCAGGCTTCAGCAATACGTGAACCATGAACTTCCTGATGTTCAAGCTAGTTTTAGAAAAGGCAGAGGAACCAGAGTTCAAATTGCCAACATCCACTGGATCATGGAAAAACCAAGAGAGTTCCAGAAAAAAAAAACATTTATTTCTGCTTTATTGACTATGCCAAAGCCTTTGACTGTGTGGATCACAATAAACTCTGGAAAATTCTTCAAGAGATGGGAATACCAGACCACCTGACCTGCCTCTTGAGAAATTTGTATGCAGGTCAGGAAGCAACAGTTAGAACTGGATATGGAACAACAGACTGGTTCCAAATAGGAAAAGAAGTATGTCAAGGCTGTATATTGTCACCTGCTGATTTAACTTATATGCAGAGTACATCATGAGAAACGCTGGTCTGGAAGAAACACAAGCTGGAATCAAGATTTCTGGGAGAAATATCAATAACCTCAGATATGCAGATGACACCACCCCTATGGCAGAAAGTGAAGAAGAACTAAAAAGCCTCTTGAGGAAAGTGAAAGTGGAGAGTGAAAAAGTTGGCTTAAAGCTCAACATTCAGAAAACGAAGATCATGGCATCTGGTCCCATCACTTCATGGGAAATAGATGGGGAAACAGTGGAAACAGTGTCAGACTTTATTTTTTTGAGCTCCAAAATCACTGCAGATGGTGACCGCAGCCATGAAATTAAAAGATGCTTACTCCTTGGAAGGAAAGTTATGACCAACCTAGATAGCATATTCAAAAACAGAGACATTACTTTGCCAACAAAGGTCCGTCTAATCAAGGCTATGGTTTTTCCTGTGGTCATGTATGGATGTGAGAGTTGGACTGTGAAGAAGGCTGAGCGCTGAAGAACTGATGCTTTTGAACTGTGGTGTTGGAGAAGACTCTTGAGAGTCCCTTGGACTGCAAGGAGATCCAACCAGTCCATTCTGAAGGAGATCAGCCCTGGGATTTCTTTGGAAGGAATGATGCTAAAGCTGAAACTCCAGTACTTTGGCCACCTCATGTGAAGAGTTGACTCATTGGAAAAGACTCTGCTGCTGGGAGGGATTGGGGGCAGGAGGAGAAGGGGACGACAGAGGATGAGATGGCTGGATGGCTTCACTGACTCGATGGAGGTGAGTTTGAGTGAACTCTGGGAGTTGTATCATTTGATGATTTTAAGATATGTATACACATGAACCATCATCAGAGCCAAGATAATGAACAGAACCATCACCGCCAAAAGTTCCCTCACACCCCTCTGTAAATGTCATCTCCCTCTTTCTTTCCCTCTATTTCTGGGCAATCACTGATCTGAGTTTGCCAACTAGTTTCTATTTTCAGTAATTCTATAATAAAGTGAATGGCACTTTGTTTGCATCTTTCACTCTATGTGTTTGCATTGAGATTCTACCAGGTTGTTGTATGTTGAAGGACACTTTGGGTATTTCCAATTTAAGCCCTTTGCAGAGGCCCCAGAAGAATTAGTTTCCCAAATTTGTACGAAGAGCCCCAGGTGTTTTTCATGTACATTGTAAAGAACTGATATATAGTTTAACACTTACAGGATGAGTTGCTTCCATCTGAGAATAATGGTGACTCAACCTTATCAATCACTATTTTTTTTCAGTTTTCTTATTGCCACTGATGTAATTTTATAGAACTGTGTTGGGTGAATTTTCAGCTAACAACGTGAACTATGGCCAACAACCCACAATTCTGCAGAATCCCAGAACCTCTGTGTTCACTCACATCAGTTGTTTCTTGTGATATCTTTTGTGGTATGGGATTTGATCATATTGTAAGTATGCACCCTTCTATCATCTTGAGATGGTTGCTCCTTTTTGTCCTTGACATGTCAATATCCTTTGAAATATAATATCCATTTTGGTAGGTTCCAGTCTTTTTTTTTTAATCAATCGTTGTTCAGCAGTTAGTTGTGATTTTGGTGTTCTCCTGGGAGAGGAGGTGAGCTCAAGTCCCTCCTACTCACCATCTAACAGAGCTCTTATTACAACAAGGATTCTAACTCAGTGCCTCTGATGTGGGGCTGAGGCTCTACATTTCTGACAAGCTCCCCCAACATACTGAAGGCACTGGTCCTCTGCTACACTTGCATAGCAAGTCCATAGACTTTCTGACACAGGTTTAAACAGGAAATATATAGTTGACTTACCTGGACACAAGTCATGCATGTAGGTGTCATTAGAACCTTCCAGCTGAGATGCATGATCTTATTGGAAAAGTAATCATTTTTAGATGAAAAACACCAAGTAGCACAGACTCTTAGAGTGCTGAGGGAGACAGAGTTGGGGTTGAGGGGTCTGGAAACTTGTATAGAAGTCAAGAAAGAGAGAGTGGCCAGCAGTCATAGAAACAGCAACAATGTTGTTCAGCTGAGTAAATAACCCATGTTTAAAAGCAGAGAAGGTAGCCTGGGGTATCTGAGGACTGGTTCTGGAATGCCTGTCTCAGGACACTAGACTCACTGGCACAGAAAACACAAACTGCAAAGTCTTAACAAGCCATGGAATGAAATGAGCACAGGCAAACCAAAAATTCCAGAGTGAGCACAGGGTCACACATGTCCAGAAGATAAACAGATGGATTCCCAGATGTGGAAAGTGAACTTACCTGTTCGTCTTCAGCTTCCAGAAAGATCCGAGGAGGGAAAACCCAAGTGTCCTACTCCCAGAGGAAACAGCATGTCCAGCAAGGAATCCAGGAAGGGATGAGGGACCTAAGGGAACTGGAAAACTTGTCAAGGGCTCAGCTCTGCTACCCACATCAAATCTGCTGTAACGTTACACCACCCTACTGAATCAATGAAAGGCCTGTATTCCTCCCAATGTGCATGGCACAGAATCAACAGGTATGAATTAAGTGGCTCCAGCTGTGACAACTGGCCAGCAGCACACTGCATGAAGCCTGCTGGTAAAGGCCCAAATCTCTAAGTGAGGACCCAGATCAGCAGTACCAGCATCACCTGGGATCCTGTTGCTGCTGCTGCTGCTGCTAAGTCACTTCAGTTGTGTCCGACTCTGTGCCACCCCACAGACTGCCTCCTACCAGGCTCCTCTGTCCCTGGGATTCTCCAGGCAAGAACACTGGAGTGGGTTGTCATGTCCTTCTCCAATGCATGAAACTGAAAAGTGAAAGTGAAGTCACTCAGTCGTGTCAGACTCTTAGCGACCTCATGGACTGTAGCCTACCAGGCTCCTCCGTCCATGGGATTTTCCAGGCAAGAGTACTGGAGTGGGGTGCCATTGCCTTCTCCAGGGATCCTGTTGCTGCTGCTGCTGCTAAGTCACTTCAGTCGTGTCTGACTCTGTGTGACCCCATAGACAACAGCGCCCTGGCTCCCCCTTCTCTGGGATTCTCCAGCCAAGAACACTGGAGTGGGTTGCCATTTCCTTCTCCAATGCACGAAAGTGAAAAGTGAAAGTGAAGTCACTCAGTCGTGTCCGACTTTTAGCGACCCCATGGACTGCAGCCTACCAGGCTTTTCCATCCATGGGATTTGACAGGCAAGAGTACTGGAGTGGGGTGCCATTGCCTTCTCCGAAATTCTCAGCCCCACTCGTTCCAAACCTACCAATCAAGCTGTGGGGAGACACCTGCAGCCTATGTTCCTAGAAGCCCTCCAGGTGATCCTGATGCAGGCTCACTGCAGTAGAGTCTATGGGGAGTATGGTGGGGAGACAAGGCCAGCTGTGGCAAAGGACAGTCATTATCAGTGACCTTGATAATTAATGGTTCTTTCAAAGAGCTAGTTAAGAACAAAGCCTATTTATAGTAAGAAGAAAACCCAGTAGAGATTATGTATAATAGTAATAAATAAAAAATGCTCAGTGATCAACAAAGCAGGCAATGATATTCCATGGTAGAGTTTTATCAATGTTGAGGAATCATGTGTAGGACAATGATGTTTGATGCTGATAATGAGAAATATCATGAGTGCAACTCAGAATATATGTTTTAAAATTCTCTCAAGATGTATAATATTTTGGAGAAACTCACCAAAAAGTACTGCCATTTGGTACCCTTGCTTGTGAAGAGATCTTCCCAAAGGGGATAAACAAACTTAAGAAACATAGCATGGCAGTCTAATGGGATCTGTTGCACAAGAACATTGAGAAAGAATTTTGTTTTTAACTATGAACACAAGTGTAAGACACAAAACCCCCAAAACACGTAGGGCCCTTAATTACAGGCACACCTTGTTTTATGGTATCTTTCTTTATGGGGCTTCACAGACACTGTGGTTTTTACAAATTGACTGTTTCTGGCACCCCTACATTGAACAAGTCTACTGGCACCTTTTCCAATAGCATTCGCTAAATTCATGTTTCTGGGTCACATATTGGGAATCCTCACAATGTTTCAAGGTTTTCATCATGATGACACTTCTTATGGTGTCTTTGATATTACTCTCTCTCTGTATATATATATATAATTTTATGTATTTTTGTATATAAAATTATATATAAATTTATTATGTATAAGCATATATATAAATATATATATCAAAAGATTGCAGCTCACTGAAGGCCAGCTGTTGGTAAGCACACTTCAGCAATAATTTTTATTTAAAGATAAACCTGTAGCTATATTCTATAATATGTATATATTTTATAACGGGTCTTCCCTGGTGACTCAGTGGTAAAGAATCCTGCCAATGCAGGAGACACAGGTTCAATCCCTGGGTTGGGAAGATCCCCTGGAGAAGGAAATGGCAACCCACTCTGTATTCTTGCCTGGGAAATCCCATGGACAGAGGAATCTGGCTGGGCTCACAAAAGAGTGGGACATGACTGAGCCACTAAATAACAACAATAACCTTTGTGATACTTCTACTAGATTAAGTTCTTAAATTCTATAGAAATCTATTCATATTCATTGTGCAAATTCAAGTCATTATCTTGGTTCTAACTGTGAACAGTTATATATTGGTGAAAAATTATTAAAATTTCTCCTTTTCAAAAAAATATTTGGAAGAGTATAATGAGTCAATCCTATCACAAGAAAAAGAGCTGGATTAGATAATAGACAACTTTCTGCCTAATGAATGTATGATTTAACACTAAGAATAATCCAGTAAATTCCCCAGTAAACCAATTTTGAAACATAGCCAACATCTTCTTTTATTGCCAATCCTACCTCCCTCATCTGGACAGATGCTTGTTTTTTTTTTTTTTTTTTTTACCAGTGATATGTGCTTCATTTTATTTGCTTGTTTGTTTTTCCTGCAGTGAAGTTGGAAATGAGAGATGCAATGCATCCCAGCTGCACATGGGTGTCTGGAAGCTCATTTCTATTTAGGAGTCAAAACCACAGCAAGAAAACAAGAACTGAGAAACGAGACCAGAATATGATCATATTGTCTGCTCTATAGATATCCACGGAGAAGGCAATGGCAACCCACTCCAGTACTCTTGCCTGGAAAATCCCATGGATGGAGAAGCCTGGTAGGCTGCAGTCCATGGGGTCAGGAAGAGTCGGACACGACTGAGTGACTTCACTTTCACTTTTCAGTTTCATGCATTGGAGAAGGAAATGGCAACCCACTCCAGTGTTCTTGCCTGGAGAATCCCAGGGACAGAGGAGCCTGGTAGGAGGCCATCTATGGGGTTGCATAGAGTCGGACATGACTGAAGCAACTTAGCTGCAGCAGCAGCAGCAGCAGCAGCAGCATACATATCCAACATATATTAAGTCAGTCTCTCTCTCGCTCTATCTCTAAATACACGCCTTACTAGGATATAAAATCAGCTTTTCCAAACTTGTCGAAATGCAACAATACATTTGAGAGATCTTTTGAGTTAATTCTGAAACACATAATTCACTGCTCACCCATCGCTTCCCCAGGAACACAGTGCAATAGTAACATGGTGATCAGCAGAATGGCTGCTGAAAACTGTCAAAATGATCTCCTCTTGCTTTTATTCCCTGACGGATTTGACAGGTACAATTTCTTGGAGCTTCTTTCATTATTTCAGAACAGAGATGGGCTAGAATGAAATCCCCAACCTGTCTGGCTGCCTGTAGCACGTTCCAAAAATACCTAACCTACCTCTAGGTTCTCAGGGAATTGAAGAGTGAAAGTTCCTTTCATACAGATGTCTTCTTACAGGTGCTGCCTTACAAACTGCACCCATCAGTGGTTGTGACCCCTTAGTGGGAATCAAGATGGTGGTAAGTCTTTTTTTTTTTTTTTGAAGGCTTCTTTCTATGAAATAGACCTTTTAATTCTGCTCAGACTTTGCTAGAGTAAATGAGAGCCATATCTTGCCACTTACCTCATTATTTTTTTCATTACATAAGACCTCTGAGAAATAAAGCAACAGAGATGACAAGTCATCCTCCAATCTGTGACATGACACTTCAATCATTGTCTCTCTCTAATTCATACCCAGGTGCTCCCATAACATGCTGTGCCTCTAACTGCATTTGCCAACATCTGACCAGTATTATAGTTCTTCCCATTGTCTTATAATGTCTGTCTATCATAATATCAGCTCATCTGTATATTCCTAGTGTTAGGCACATAATAGATGCTGAAAAAAGTATTATTGAGTCATGTTCAATAAAGTAAAACATAGGGTCCTAATAAGTTATCTAAAGGATGCTAATACTTAACTCCACACAACAGTGGTGAACTGCTACATTAATTTAAATAAAATTTTATAAATGTACCCTAAATGAAGTTTGAGGCATCCTAAGATATCTTGGGGTTGGAGGAAGTGTGAGAACTAAAAATCAATTGTAGTTGCTTTCATTTCTTCTCATTGCTCTTACCCCGCTCAAGGCTCTTGTTTTACAACTTATTGAAGGTTTCCACTCCATTATGCTTATCTAATTCCTGGACTAACCAGTCAAATGAGGAAATAACACTAGGTTAACCTAAAAGTTAACAAGGATAAAAAATGGAAAGTAAGGTGAAAGTTTCCTGGTCTAGCTAATTTTAGCATGTGATGATTAGGATACCTAAGACCTATACCGGGTCCCCATGATTTTGAGCTGAGGCACACAAATTGTGTAACACCCATCCACTGAGCTGAATGAAAAACAAGAAATAAGCCCTTTTATTACAAGAATAAATATCAAGTGCTTCTTTATCATCTGAAAGAGTTTCATTCAGATGCAATCAAGACACTTGGACTCAAGTGTACTGGACAGGAGTAACTAAAATCTGATTCTATTCTTCATTCTTGGGTAGTCTTATTGGCAATAGCTGAGGATAAACATGATAGCATCTAACACCTAGAAGTATCAAAATATAAGTTTTTATTTTTCAGTTATTATTATTTTTTAACCAATCTAGTACAAATGGAATCTCAGCTTGTCCTTTTGTGGGGGAAAAAAAAGATACTTTATTTCAATATTTCAAGTATATTTTCTTCATGTGTCCTATCACACACACACACACACACACACATCAACCACAGTATGTTTGGTGTGGTCTACCACATCATAGACTTCTTCAGTTCCTGAACTGTACTAATTCCGTGTCATCATTGGGACTGTTCTAACATCTTCCAATTTTTCTGCCTTCTCCCTTCAATTTTCAAATCACATACTAATTTCTCTGTGACCACCTCTCTAAATACCCTCTGTAATTTAGAATACTCCCCTAATCTGCACCCTCAAAGCACTTTTTGTGTTTATTATATAAATTATAGCACTTTGGGCTTAAATCATATTTATATCTTAGTAAAGCTATTTTAGGCTTCCCAGGTAGCTAAGTGCTAAAGAATTCGCCTGCCAATGCAGGAGACACAGGTTTGATCTCTGGGTGGGGAAGATCCCCTGGAGTAGGAAACAGCAACCCAATCCAGTATTCTTGCCTGGGAAACCCCACGGACAGAGGAGCCCTGCGAGCTACAGTCCATGGACCTGCAAAAGAGTCAGACACGACTGAGCATACCCACATGTACATGCACAGCTATTTTACCAACTCCATGTCAAGTTCCAGTGAAGTGGGAACACACTTGATCACTTTTGCATTCCAGTGGCAATTAGCACCTTGTACTTCAAATACTAGTTGTTAAATATACATGGTTGGAATAATATTAAATAGCCATGTTTTCTTTTATGAGATACCCATGGTTTTAATAGTACTAAGTTCACATTTCCCAATTGTATCAACTCTGATAAACAGATTTAATTTTCTTGACATCTTGAAGTCCTTCTGTATATCTTTGCTACCCAAGAAGAGTTAGCTACTTCAGAAAATTCAGACTTGGCCATATGAATAGTGTCTTTACTCTAAACATCTGTAATCCAACCAAATCTCGTATGAATGAAGCAGACCATTTCTAAGAGGGGCATCTTCTATTAGAGTTGGCCCTCATGTTTATACTGTGTAGAATTGAACACAGTACTTTTATGCAAGATCTATGTAAATTTTAAAGGTTAAGATGATGTGGTTGCCATAGAGAAAATGGGCATAAAATGCTTAGAAAGGGAAATAAATGAATATTAAAAATGAAGAATAACACTGCCACTGTAATATTCTCATATTGAGCCAACAGCTGCAGAAACTCAATGAACTCTATGTGCTATTGATAATTGACATCAGTTTTATGCCATAGATTTTATTATAATATTATCAGCATTGACTTTCATGGACTCATTCCCTCATGGTTTCTAAGAGTACACTTGTAAAAGTCATGGTGACTAAGGTGAGAAAATGTTTTTAAAAAGGCAAAACACTGAGGAACCACTATTGGTTTGAGATTAGCATTCTCAGACTCAACTACTAAAATGGCTCTTATTCAGCCAGAAGATTGTCCAAATTATTCAAGCCAAAAACAGATAGTAAAGCAATTATAATAACTCCAACACTTATTGACAGTTTGTGCTTACATATCATACTAGGAATACTGAACTGAGCTGATATTTTTTAAGGATTGATGGTTAACTACTTACACTAAATTATTAGTGTTTTTCATATGTTCTATTTAATTGTATTATTATTAAATTAATATGTGCTGTGCTGTGCTTAATCACTCAGTTGTGTTTGACTCTGCGACCCCATGGACTGTAAGTCCACAAGGCTCCTATGTCCATGGGGTTTCTCCAGGTAAGAACACTGGAGTGGGTTGCCATGCCCTCCTCTAAGGGATATTCCCAACCCCGGATTGAACCCATGTCTCCTGCATTGCAGGTGGATTCTTTACAATCTGAGCTACCAGGAAAGCCCAAGAATACTGGAGTGGGTAGCCTATCCCTTCTCCAGGGGAACTTTCTGACCCAGGAATCAAACCGGGGTCTCCTTCATTGAATGCACATTCTTTACCGTCTGAGCTATCAGGGAAGCCCTAAATTAATATAGGTGCTTAATTTTAAAGTCAACCCTAAATTAATATAGGTGCTTAATTTTAAAGTCAAACTATTTTAACTGAAACAGCAATCCCAGTCCCCAAGCATATTCTTGCCCACCTCTGACTTCCACTATCTACAGCTAAGTTCTATCACCTAATAAGTTAAAAAAAATTCTTCCAGTATATTTATCCATATTTAAAATAGTAATCATACATTTTTGAGTTTTTATAGATATAAATAAACATATTCTCTTGACTCCCTACTATGCACAGAAAGTTTATCAGTCTTTTATCACTACACTTACCCATCACCCACCCAACATTCTTTTAATCACCATCATTTGGATAAAGGTATACAGCCATTTTTGGTTAGATATTCAGTTTTCATTTTATTATGACTAATATATAAATATATTTGCACCTGTACCGCTTTGATTATATTTTCTTTCTCATACACAATTTCCTTTTTCTTCAGGGAGTTAATTCTTATATTTCTTGTGTGTTTCTTTGCTTAGTCATCAAAGTATCAGGAATGTCCCTGATACTCCTAGAACAATGGATATAGATATATAGATATAGATATATCCTTCTCTGTACAAACCAGTTAAATTTCTTTTCTAAGTCATTTCTCAAATGGTTTTCTGTCCTCTGGCTCCAATGGACTGGGTTAATCTCTGGTACTGACACACAGCTGTCATTATAAAATGCCTTTTTATAATCATTTATAAATTTACTTCACCTCTTTCTTATACTGAGTCCTATTTGTTTATTATTATATTTTTTCTTAGTTTTTGCCTTCAATTTTTTGGTTAAGGGTATCTTTTAGCAACTGGTTGAGAAAGAATGAATGGGAAATAATTTTTTGAGAACTTGTAATGTCTTAAAATGTCTGTATGTTATTGTCATACCTGACTGAAAGTTTGGACGGTGTGGGATTCTTGGTTGGAAACAGAATTTCACTTACAGAAATGTATAGAAATTCTAAGCAGAGGCAGGTTAGTTGCTCATTGAGTGTGTGGGAGGATGTATGGAGGAACTAGGAAAGGATAGGAAAGAATTTGGGAAGTATAATGGCTATGTTCTCTATCTTGACTGTGATCATGGGTGTGTGGGTATGTGTGGTGTGTGTGTATATAATGTCAAAAGTTACCAACTTGTACCTTTGAAAGATATGCAGTTTATTGCATGTCAATCATGCCTCAATAATGTTGTTAGCAATATTGTTATCCAGCCTTTCATTAAGATTGTAGAATAGAGTTCCATGGCCTGAATAAGCCTTATCATACTCCACCTCCAAGGCTCTATCAGTTAGCAAACTTTTGTTAGTAATCACTACAGGGAACCAGAGGGGAAGTAATCAAGTTATGAACATGGTATATTACAGATTAAAAAAATAAGGACTTTGATAGACATTTTTGTGACTTAATCTATAGATGTTATTTTTAAGTGCTGATGAAGGTAGAATTCTTCAGATGTTCAGTTTTTTTGAGATATCTTCAGGATTTTTGGTTTGAATAATTTGCCAGAGAGAAGTGCATTTAACCATAAGTGGATGACAGGAGAAGTAGGCCTTGGTGAGAAAATGATGTGTTTGCATTTTGTGTTTAAAGGAATGATTTATAGATTATCCAGTAGGAAATTGGATGTGAAAAAGCATGACAATTTGTGTGAGATTCCTGGGGATTCATTGTGGGATCTGCCACATTCTAACTGCATATCTGTAGATTTATTTAAGTATTATTAGCAAGTATAAATTTATTTATGTTTAAATCGAGTTAAAAGTAACATTTATAGGGTTGAATGTGAGGATTGAATGAAATAATGGCTATGAATGTGATTCATAAACTGAATTTCCATGCATATGGTATTAATAGAGAACAGTGATGACTGTATAGAATGGATGATATATCCTCTGATAGGCTTTGGAGTCAAAAACTTAAACTTGAATCCTAGCTCAATTGTACAAATTTGATGGCACCGCACTTCAGTACTCTTGCCTGGAAAATCCCATGGACGGAGGGGCCTGGTAGGCTGCAGTCCATGGGGTCGCAAGGAGTCGGACACAACTGAGTGACTTCACTTTTACTTTTCACGTTCATGCATTGGAGAAGGAACTGGCAACCCCCTCCAGTGTTCTTGCCTGGAGAATCCCAGGGACGGGGGAGCCTGGTGGGCTGCCGTCTATGGGGTCGTATAGAGTCAGACACGACTGAAGTGAATTAGCCTCAGCAGCAGACAAGTCATTGCTTTCAAGGCAAAGTCCTAATTCCTTAACAGATCATGCTGGGTCCTTCATGGTTTGCCCCCAGCCTACCTTCCCAGTCTCTTCTACTCCAACTTACTTGACCACTCCCCAGTCTGGAAGTCAGCCTCGCCACAGCCACAGTCTCTTCTCCTCACAGCTGCATTCCATATTTTCCTTTCAAACATGCTCTTTACACATGTATCTCAGATCAAGAATTGTCTTTCCTTTAAGAATTGAGTGTGAATGCAGTTGCTGCTTCTTTCTGGCTCTTTTGTTATTGGCGGACGTTTGAACCTCTCTGAGCCTCTGTTTCCTCACCTATAAAATATGAATAGGAGAGGGTTGCCATTCCTTTCCCCAGAGGATGAAACATGGGTCTCCTGTACTGCAGGCAGATTCTTTACCATCTGAGCCATCAAGGAAGCCCAAAACAGGAATAATAACACCTAACTCATAATAACCTGAAGGAATTATCAAGTATGGACAGATAGATGCAGTTAGTTGTGTTACTTAAATGTAATCCACAGACCCTCAAAAATACTTGCATTGTATTTATATTGGAGAAAGAAAAAGCCTCTTGAAAACATAAGCATACTTTCACAATTAGCTTCTATTTTTTACTTTATGGGATGCCATTCAGCATGTGGGGATCTTAGTTACCTGACCAGAGATTGAACCCACACCCCCTGCACTGGAAATATGGAGTATTAATTACTGGACCACCACAGAAATCCCCACAATTAGCTTTTGGAAACTGCAGAGCTAAATCAATCTTAATTATTGTCCTACCACTTATGAATTTGGTGACTTTTTCCAGTTATCAAATGTTTCTGAAAGTTTAAATTACCTTCTCTATAAAACTGGGCTGTTAAATGAACCTATCTCATTAGGTTGTTGTAAAGAATTAAAAAGTTATGCGTGCATGTCATTACAAATGATTCAACGTCGTTCCTTTTTATGTCTAACATTCCATTGTATATGTAGAAAAATGGTATTGAGGAGCCTATTTGCAGGAATATAAATGCAGATGTAGAGGATGGACATGTGGACACAGCAGTAGAAGAGGAGGGTGGGATGAATTGAGAGAGTAGCATTGACATGTTAATATGTATACTGCCATCTGTAAAACAGATAGCAAGTGGGAAGCTGCTATACAGCACAGAGAGCTCAGCTCAGTGCTCTGTGATGACATAGAGGGGTGGGTGGGAGGGAGGCTCAAGAGGGAGGGGATATATGTATACATATGGCTGATTCATGTTGCTGTACAGCAGAAATTAACACAACATTGTAAAGCAATTATATTCCAATAAAAAAAAGAAGAAAATAGTCATGAATGTAAAGTGCTTAGCAGTGTTCTTGGAAATTGTATAATCATTATTATGCTTATTAGTTAGAAGCCAGAAAAATACGTGAGTCAGGAGTGGAGCTGCTTATGTCAAAGGATTGAATTATGACATCATAAAGCAAAATTCACAAAATACACTGTTAACATTTAACTACTGACAGTTACTCAAGATAGAAGGAACTACATTTTTTGGTTTAATCCAAACATCTTTTCCCACAAGAAAGAAAATTTAGATGAGGATTTTTTTTGCAATTCCATATATCAGTCTATGTTAGAATAAGGATTTCATCATAGGAAACAGATCATGTGAATGAGCTTGGGATGTAAAAGTTTGGAAAGGTGAGTTGGATCAGACAAAAGTTGCTCACCTACCCTGGCACAAAACAATCAGAGCTTACAGAGAAATCTGGATTGATCTCATGAAAGAAGCCATTATAGAAGTCTGTTCAATAATGTTGATTCTTTGTCTAAACAGCTCTGCACATTCTCAGGGATGCTCTGGTGGTGGGCCTGGGTCACCTCTGTCAGCAGGACTGGTCATCTGAAAAGAGAGCTGGTAATAGCGTGGGGAGGGTAGAAAGCAAACCAAGAGCTGCCAGCACCTCTGAGTCTGTCTCTTACCGCAGCTCCACAATAGCTGTTACTTCACTTCTGCATCTCAAATCTCTCACAACTGCACTTTTGGCTAATTCTAACCTTGAGTCATACAAGGAAGGGGGTTCTGAGAAATACAGCTCCTACTGTAACAAAGTTGAAAATAACAGTTCAGCACAATTTCTAGGTTAGCATTTTCACCTGTTGTTGTTAGGATAATGGGTTATAACTTGTAATACTGATTCTATATACACTGTCTGCCTCAATATAATCACACATACACTTTGGTGGTCTTCCTTAATAAAAGGTGTTTTTAATACTCTTATATGTATAATACATATAACATTATGCTTGTGTGCTAAGACACTAGTGTCTGACTCCTTGTGACCCTATGGACTGTAGTCTTCTAGGCTCCTCTGTCCATGGGGATTCTCCAGCCAAAAATATTGGAGTGGGTTGCTGTTCCCTCCTCCAGGGGATCTTCCTGATCAAACCCATATCTCTTATACCTCCTGCATTGACAAGTAGGTTCTTTTCCACTAGAGCCACCTGGGAAGCCTCAATATTATATATATATATACACATACATATATATATATACACATACATATATATATATACACATATATATAACTTAATCCTACTATATATGTAAAATCAGCCTGCTATTACCAATACCAATACTATAATAATTAGCAAGTAGTATGATCTATTGTTCAACCGTCCTGGATAAAACAAGAGGTGAGACTTCCAGCACTAAATCCAGGAAAATTTCAGGCAAACTGGAATGGCTGGTCACTCTGTAACAAGGCTTAGTCAGAATTCACATTCAATAACAAGTCTCTTTCTATGATTCCCATGTGTTCCCAGCCTTTATTTTGTTTTTGGGTTATTTCACATATGGGAACTACTGTAAACTTTTCTAAACTCCATACTGAATGGATACAGTGCCTAGAATCAGGTGAACTGTGGACTTCCATAAATTGCCCCTTTGACTACAAGCTCCAGGAAGTCAGTGATCATGTCTCATTTGTTCACTGACACATTCTGAGCATTCTGCCCAGTGCATGACACATGATAGATTGTTGAATGAATGAATTATAAGATTCTGTTCTTCATCAAAGCTTCAGTGTAAGGAGATAATAATAGACACCAGTTTCCCCTGCCCTGTGAACACTGATTCTAAGTAAACAAAATATATACATATACTTAATATCTGCCCTAGGTATCCTTGGATATGTTTATTGTCTGTCTGTACCACAATACTAAAATCTATGAATACATAAACTCTATTTTATTTAGCTTTTTACCATCAGCATCTAGTTCTGATCCTAAAACATAGTAGATGCTCAGTAAATATTTATGGAAAGAAGAAATGTATAAATAAGTAAAACACCTTTTAAATGTATAACTATATGATGCAAATGGTATTAAGTTCATGGAGGTAAGTCAAGGGAAACCTGGTTATATTAATAAAGATAAAGTTTGATACTACCCAAAACAATCTATAGATACAATGCAATTCCTATCAAAATAACAATGACATTTTTCACAGAACTAGAATGAATACTCCTAAAATTCATATGGAGCCACAAAAGAACCCAGATTACAAAAGCAATCTTCAGAAAGAAGAATGGAAATGGTGGCATCATGATCCCAGACTTCAGACTCTACTACAAAGCTACTATAGTCAAAACAGCTTGATATTGGCACAAAAACAGACTTATGGATCAATGTAACAGGATAGAGTGCCCAGAAATAAACCCACATACCTATGGTCAATTAATCTATGACAAAGGAGGCAAGAATATACAATGGGGAAAAAAAAGATAGTCTCTTCAACAAGTGGTTTGGGGACAAACGGACAGCTATGTGTAAAAGAATGAAATTAGAACATTCTCTAACACCATATAGAAAAATAAACTCAAATTGGATTAAAGACCTAAATGTAAGACCAAGCATTATAAAACTCTTAGAGGAATACATAGGCAGAACACTCTTTGACATAAATCACAAATTTTGTTATTTGAGGGTAAAAATCAGCAAATTTTTTTTGGATCCATCTCCTAAAGTAAAGGAAATAAAAGTAAAAATTAAAGAATGTACCTAATTAAACTTAAAAGGTTTTACACAGCAAAGGAAATCGTTTATATAATGAAAAGACAACCTGTGGAATGGGAGAAAATATTTGTAAATCTATGACTTACAAGGAGTTATTATCCAAAATATGTAAACAGGTCATACAATTCAATATCAAAAAGCAAACAACCCAGTTTAAAAAAAAAATAGGTAAAACACCTGAATAGATGTTTTTCCAAAGAAGATATACAGATGGTCAACAAGCACATGAAAAGAAGCTCAGCATCACTAATTATTAGCTGTGTGTGTATATATGTGTGTGTTCAGTTGTCTCCAACTCTTTGTGGCCCCATGGACTGTAGCCTGCCAGGCTCCTCTTTCCATAGAATTTCCCAGGTAAGAGTACTGGAGTGGGTTGCCATTTCCTCCTCCATGGGATCTTCCCAACCCAGGGATCAAACCCACGTCTCTTACATGTCCTGCATTGGCAGGTGGATTCTTTACATTAGTGCCACCTGGGAAGCCCAATTATTAGATAAATGCTATCAAAACAACAATGAGATACTACCTCACATCTGGCAGAATGGCTATCATCAAAAAGTCTACAAATAACTAATGATGGAGAGGATGTGGAGGGAAGGTAACCCTCTTACACTATTGGTGAGAATATGAATTGGTACAACCACTATGGAAAACAGTACAGAGATTCCTCAAAAAAATTAAAATAGAACTGTCATATGATCTAGTAATTCAACTATAAGAAACACTAATTTAAAAAGATACATGCACCTAAATGTCTGTAGCAGCACATTTTTCTAATAACCAAAATATGGAAACAACTCAAGTGCTCATGAACAGATGAATGGTTAAAGAAAATGCAGTATTTACAAATACAGTGGAATATTAGTCATAAAAAAGAATAAAATATTGCCATTTGCATCAACATGGATAGACCTAAAGAATATTAAGCTTAGTGAAATAAGAGAAAGACAGATACGGTATGATAGCAGTTATATGTAGAATCTAAAAAATAATACAAATAAGTGTATATAGCAAAATAGAAACAGTCTCACGGTTACAGAAAACAAACTAGTGGTTACCAGAGAGGAGAAGGAACATAGTAGGGGCAAGGTAGAGGTGTATTATTAAGAGACACACACTACTATTTACAAAATAATTAAGCAAAAGGGTATAATATCAGATCAGATCAGATCAGTCGCTCAGTCGTGTCCGACTCTTTGCGACCCCATGAATCACAGCACGCCAGGCCTCCCTGTCCATCACCAACTCCCAGAGTTCACTCAGACTCACGTCCATCGAGTCAGTGATGCCATCCAGCCATCTCATCCTCTGTCGTCCCCTTCTCCTCCTGCCCCCAATCCCTCCCAGCATCAGAGTCTTTTCCAATGAGTGAGCTCTTCGCATGAGGTGGCCAAAGTACTGGAGTTTCAGCTCTGTGGTTCCCTGAAATTCTGGAATTTGATGGCAGTGATGATTGCACAGTACTAGAAATATACTAACAAACAATGCATTGTACACTTTAAATGTGTCAGTTGTATAGTATGTGAATTATATCTGTTTAAAAGTGTTATTTTAAAAAAGGAAGCACTGTTTCCCAGCATCTCTATGAATGGGAACTGGAGAGTGACAGCTAAGGATGCAAAGGATTTCTTTTAGGATGACTACAATGTTCTCGAGTTAGACTGTGGTGATGGCTGCAAAACTCTGTGCATATACTACAAACCACTGGGTTACACAGTTTAAAAGAGTGAATTCAATTTTATATTATTTATACACAATAAAATTATTATAAAAAGTCATTTCCTACTCATACTAAATGATGAAAACCAAGGTATACTTTTGAAAGGCTATATTGTCTATATCATTCCAATGAGCCTAAGGTGACCTCAAATGCTTAGAGAGAGAATACTAATAGTATAGCAACTAAATAAAATAATGTCAATACAATACTTGACAACTGAACATATTTATACTCTGGCTTCTGTACTTTCAAGGTTGGCTTGAATTTATATGACATGGTATGATAACTCATCCAATTTTAATATCTAATTTTCTACCTAGACTCTGAATTCCTTCATGGTAGAATGACCTATCCTGAGCCATCATAGAAAGTGGTAAGCATAATGATATATTTTTATGGTTTCAAATTTGTATTCTTCCATTTCTTATCTATGTGACTATCAGCAAATTATCATCCATGACTCCTTTTCCTCACCTGCAAATGGAGATAATGATAGTCCATAATTCCCAGGGTGGTGGTTAAGATTTACAAGTTAATCCACATAAAGTTGTTGGACTGGTACCTGGCACATGTCAACAATCCATACATATTAGCTCTTATTCCCAATAGCTAGCACAGTATTTGGCGCATGGCAGGCACTCAGTGAAATTTGATGTGAGTATGATACATATCTACCAGGGATTCCCTGGTGGCTCAGACAGTAAAGAATCCTCCTGTAATGTGGGAGACGTGGCTTCAATCCCTGGGTTGGGAAGATCCTCTGGAGAAGGGAATGGCTACCCACTCCAGTATTCTGGCCTGGAGAATTCCATGAACTGTATAGTCTATGAGGTTGCAAAGAGTCAGACACAACTGAGCAACTTTCAATCTCAAGATATATTTCATATTTGTTTTAGAGGCTGCATGGGAGAAGTTGAATATATTACGTGATTTGAGGGAATCTGGACACAGAGGCAGAGCCCTGAACTTGCCTGAGCCACCCTCCAGGGCAAGCTCAAGCAATCTCAGTTGGGCAGGGCTCAGAAGGCTGAATCATATGCTTCTATTTCATTTGAAGGGCTTCCTTTGTGACTCAGCTGGTAAAGAATCCACCTGCAATGTGGGACACCTGGGTTCGATCCCTGAGTTGGGAAGATCCCCTGGAGAAGGGGAAGGCTACCCACTCCAGTATTCTGGACTGGAGAATTCACTGGACTAAATAATCCATAGGGGCCTCACACAGAGTTGGACAGGACTGAGTGACTTTCACTTTCATTTCGTTTGATTCCTTTTACTCCCTAATAGTCCTGCTTTGGCTGGTGAAAACACAATCTCCAGTTTAAAAATTTGTCTCAATCCTCACTTCTGCTCCTCTAAGTGGCACACCATGTGCAATGGTTGTGATGCTAAGTCTCTTCCGGTAACAGTCAATGATAGTTGGCATTATTGAAATGTGAGGAGCTTAAGATGAAGCTGACTGATCACTTTCTTAAATAATTAAACAAACAAACAGAAACAACTCTAGTTAGGCAGAAAGCTTGTTTGTGCTAAGAGACATGTACAACTATATTTTGTGTCACCTCTAATTCATCATAAAATGCCATGACACATTTCCTTCACTTACAATAGATTGCAGAAAGAACTTGGTAAAGCGTCCTAATGTTTGCTTCTAGAGATTGTGTATGTGAAAGCTGTTCAAAGGACGAAGTTTCAGTTCTTCTTCTCTTTTTCTTTTTTTGTAAAAGAATCTAGCCCTCTCTTTGTACAAGAATATTCTAAGCCTAGAATTGAGTGCCTTCCAAAAAACAGCTTTACACCATGTGTTCCAACATCGACTCCTTCAGCCACCATAATTTATGGACATCAATTAGATAATGGACTGCTTTGCATGTTTTTATGAAAATGCCAATCGGAAACCTTGGCATTGATGGCAAAAGCCCTCTATGCTGTGCATGGAAGGCGGCCAGCCAAATGGTCTGCATGGAATTCCTTCATCGATCTGTAATGTCAGGTCATAAATGATTCCCTCTGAAAACCGTGATCACCTGATAGAGGCCTCACTAAAGAGGTGTGCAGCTCTTTATTCACACCTTTGCAACCAGGCAGAAAACTCATGGCTTTGGCATTATGGCCAGACAAGGGACCCAGAGGATCAAGGTCACTAATTAGATCCCATAGATCATCACGCTGACCTTCAAATTACTGCCTCCCTTTAATTAAGACCCAGCTAGATATATCAAACTCACTATGCCTAGATTATTCTTCTCTTATAATAAATTCTGTTTTAAGAAACTCCCCACTCAGACCCCACCACCAAAATAGTGCTATTGAGCTCAAGCCTCCAGTCTCTAGGCTTCCCCAAACATGCATGGGAAATTAGACATAACTTAGATTCAGTCTCAACCTCCTACTCATTAAATGCCTTAGCCAAACAGACACCTCCTGCTTCTCTCCAAACACATTGCCTCCAGCTCTACGGAATTACTCGTAGTTCACAGAGAGCAGCATACTTTTACACACAGTGACCCCTGCTTGAGATGCTCGTTATCCTTCTCATCTTGTCTGCCTACAAAACTGCTTATTTTTCAAGATTTCTCAAGAATCATTTATACTCACAAACCACCTCTGACTACTCCCACCCAATCTTATCCCTACTCCTCACCACACGTGTGTGTGCACACATATATGCACAAAAATACACCCAGTTAGTGTTTCCTTCCTGTGTGCTTCCAAAGGGATTATAATTGTTCCATGCTGTTTCTAAAGTACTTTCTGTCTTTTAACTCAATTAATCATCTTACTCACTCTGTGAACAAGGTATTAATATTGCCTCTGTTTTACAGATGAGGAAACTAAGGCTCAGATAATTTATCGAACTCAAATATTGTTGTTGTTCAGTCGCTCAGCTGTGTCCAACTCTTTGCGATCTCATGGACTACAGCACACCAGACTTTCTTGTCCATCACCATCTCCTGGAGCTTGCTCAAATTTATGTCCATTGAGTCGGTGATACTATCTAACCATCTCATCATCTGTCATCCCCTTCTCCTCCTGCCTCCAATCTTTCCCAGCATCAGGGTCTTTTCCAATGAGTCAGCTCTTTGCATCAGGTGTGCCAAAATATTGGTGCTTCAGCATCAACATCAGGCCTTCCGATGAATATTCAGGGTTGATTTCCTTTAGGACTGACTGGTTTGATCTGCTTGCTGCCCAAAGGACTCTCAAGAGTCTACTCTAGCACTACAATTAGAAAACTTAAATTCTTCAGCACTCAGCCTTCTTTATGGTCCAATTTTCACATCCATACATGACTACTGGAAAAACCATAGCTTTGACTATGTGGACCTTTGCCTGCAGTGATGCCTCTGCTTTTTAATACACCTTCTAGGTTTGTCATAGCTTTTCTTCCAAGGACAAAATATCTTTTAATTTCATGGCTGCAGTTACTGTCCGCAGTGATTTTGGAGCCCAAAAAACAAAGTCTGTCACTCTTGCACTTTTTCCCCTTCTATTTACCATAAAGTGATGGGACTGGATACCACAATCTTAGTTTTTTGAATGTTGAGTTTTAGGCCAGCTTTTCCATTCCTCTTTCACCTTTATCAAGAGGTTCTTAAGTTCCTCTTTGCTTTCTGCCATTAGAGTGGCATCATCTGCGTATCTGAAGTTATTGATATTTCTCCCATCAATGATTCCAACTTGTGCTTCATCCAGCCTGGAATTTCACATAATTTATTCTGCATATAAGTTAAATAAACAGGATGACAGTATACAGACTTGACATACTCCTTTCCAATTTTTGAACTAGTCAGTTATTCCATGTAAGGTTCTAACTATTGCTTCCTGACCCACATACAGGTTTCTCTAGAGACAGGTAAATTGGTCTGGTATTTCCATCTCTTTAAGAATTTTCCACAGTTTGTTGCGATCCATACAGTCAAAGACTTTACCATAGTCAATGAAGCAGGAGTAGATATTTTTCTTGAATTCTTGTGATCCAATGAATGTTGGCAATTTGATCTCTGGTTCCTATGTGTTTTCTAAACCCACCTCATACATCAGGAAGTTCTCAGTTAGAGTACAGCTGAAGCCTAGCTTGAAGGATTTTGAGCATTACCTTGTTAGCATGTGAAATGAGTGCAATTGTATGGTAATTTGAATATTCTTTGGCATTGCCCTTCTTTGGGATTGAAATGAAAACTGAACATTTCCAGTCCTGTGGCCACTGCTGAGTTTTCCAAATTTGTTGGAATATTGAGTGCAGCACTTTCACAGCATCATCCTTTAGGATTTGAAATAGCTCAACTGGAATTCCATCACCTCCACTAGCTTTGTTTGTAGTGATGCTTCCTAAGGCCCACTTGCCTTCACACTCCAGGATGTCTGACTCTTAGTGAGTGACCACACCATTGTGGCTATCCTAGTCATTAAGATCATTAATTTCTTCTGTGTATTCTTGGCACCTCTTCTTAAACTCGTCTGCCTCTGTTAGGTCCTTACTCTTTTTGTCCTTTATCATTCCATTTTTTGCATGAAATGTTCTCTTGATATTTTCAATTTTCTTGAGGAGATCTCTAGTCTTTCCAGTTCTATTGTTTTCCTCTAATTCTCTGCATTGTTCACTTAAGAAGGCTTTATTCTCTCTCCTTGCTAGTCTTTGAATCTCTGCATTCACTTGAGTATATCTTTCCCTTTCTCCCTTGCTTTTCACTTCTCTCTTTCTTCAGCTATGTGTAAATCCTCCTCAGAAAACCACTTTGCCTTCTTGCATTTCTTTTTCTTTGGGATGGTTTTGATAACTACCTCTTGTACAATGTTATGAACCTCTGCCCATAGTTCTTCAGGCACTCTGTCTACCAATCTAATCTTTTAGTAACTTCCACTGTATAATCATAAAGGATATGATTTAGGTCATACCTGAATGGCTTAGTGGTTTTCCCTACTTTCTTCAGTTTAAGCCTGAAGTTTGCAATGAGTTCATGATCTGAGCTTCAGTCAGCTCCAGGTCTTGTTTTTGCTGGCTATATAGAGCTTCTCTATCTTTGACTGCAAAGAATATAATCAGTCTGATTTTGGTATTGACCAATTGGTGATGTCCATGTGTAGAGACAACTCTTGTGTTATTGGAAACAGGTGTTTGCTATGACCAGTGTGTTCTCTTGGCAAAACTCTGTTAGCTTTTGACCTACTTCATTTTGTATTCCAAGGCCAAACTTGCCTGTTACTCCAGGTATCTCTTGACTTCCTAATTTTGCATTCTAATCTCCTATGATGAAAAGGACATATTTTTTGGTGTTAGTTCTAGAAGATCTTATAGGTATTCATAGAATCATTCAATTTCATCTTCTTTGGCATTAGTGGTTGGGGCATATACTTGGATTACTGGGATGTTGAATGGTTTGTCCTGGAAACAAACTGAGATCATTCTATCATTTCTTAGATTGCACCAAAATACCACATTTCAGACTTTTTTGTTGACTATGAGGGCTACTCCATTTATGCTAATGGATTCTTGCCCAGAGTAGTAGATATAATGGTCATATGAATGAAATTCACCCATTACTGTCCATTTTAGTTCACTGATTCTGAAGATGTTGATGGTCAGTCTCACCATCTCCTGCTTGAGCATGTCCAATTTACCTTGATTCATGGACCTAACATTCTAGGATCCTATACAGTATTGTTCTTTACAGAATCAAGTTTTACTTTCACTAGCAGACATATACACAATTGAGCATTGTTTCTGCTTTGGCCCAGCCACTTCATTCTCTGCACTTCTCCAGTAGCCTATTGGACACTTCCCAACATGGTGGGGTGGGGGGGCGGGCTCATCTTCTAGTGTCTTATCTTTGGCCTTTTCATCCTGTTCATGGGGTTCTCATGCCAGGAATACTGGACTGATTTAACACTCCTCCAGTGGACCAAGTTTTATCAGAACTCTCCACTATGACCCATCTGCCTTGGGTGGCCCTGCATGGCATTGCTCATAGCTTCAGTGAGTTACAAAAGCTCCTTCTCCATGACAAGGTTGTGATCCATGAAGGGGAGAACTTGTATATGGTTACTCACTTGTATATGGTTACTCACAATATGTTGTATAATCAGGATTGAAATGTTAGCTAGCTAATCACTACACTATATGGAGAAGCTTTATCAGACATGTATGTACATTTGAAACATGCATTGACAACTGGTAGAGGTCTTGTGGGAAAACAGGGGTTATCCTTTCTATTAGTGAGTGACTGAGTGAGTGAAAGTTGCTCAGTTGTGTCTGACTCTTTGCAACTCCATGGACTGTAGCCCACCAGGCTACTCTGTCCATGGAATTCCTCAGGCAAGTATACAGGAGTGGGTCACCATTTCCTTCTCCAGGATCCTTTTTATTAAACTAACAAAAACCATATATTGCTCCTGAGGTGGCCCAAGAGAACAGAATATGCCCTGTGAGTTCCAAGTCATTACCCAGGCTTGTTCTGTCCCATGGTCCTATCTGCAACTAAAACATCTCGCTTTTTGAAACAACAAATGTCAACCACCATAAAATTTACAAGACACAATTCTAATCAGAACCATTGTTTGCTGTGTACATTCTCTCACTGAAGTATAAGGTTAAACTGTTAAATGACTTGAACTTAAAATAAAACAAAATCAAATGGAACAAAGTAGAGCTTTAGTACAAAACAATATTGACATTATTTTCTTATTGATCAATTTGTCACATTCTTATTATAGCACCCGTGTGTCAAAGAAGATAGAATGTCAAAACTCTAACTGATTTAACCCATTGGATGCTCTCTCCTGAATATTATTGGGTAGAACAAAAATAAAATTACAATTGGCTCTTTGGACACTTAAGTTTTGGAGAAATATTTTGTTCTTTGCAAAGCCTTGGTATGGAATACAACTTTCAAGTACCTAAGGGGCTCTAGGGGATCTAAGTGTGGGGACCCATAGGACTATACCAAAAAAAAGGAGTATGAAGATAAAGGTTTTCATTTCATCCTTGTCATGTGTTTCCACAGTCTTAAGGTATTTGAGTGCATGAGTTAATACAAAATATAATGCATTAGTCCTGAAGAAAGATCTTTTAAAATGTGGTCCTGTTGCCTAAAATGAAGAAATCTTCTAGAAAAGGATATATATATTTCTTTCTTCCTTTATTCCTGCTCTCATTCTTTCCTTGCTGAATATTTCACTCAAAATGCCTTTAGGCATGCCATAGGAAAGAAGGTGGCAAGTGGGATAGCAGAATGAGAGGTTCTGGGGATTAGTCACATTCAAGGGGATTAAGTAAAAAAGTAAATATATTAACCTAATGGGATCCATGCTTTTCACTGAAGGGATTTAACTTTATGGTCAGGGAGAAAAATTAGAATGAACTCTGTGGTATAGTATTAGACTAGAATCAGAGGTGTGAAGTTATGGTTTTCAATATATAGAAAGAATTAGAACTACATATCGCTCTAAGATTGTAAATACATAGAGTACACTTAGCATCCAAATCTTTGCTTCTAATTACCCCTCTCAGCACTAAAAGGAACCAGGGCTTCTTGAAGAAATAGCTGATTCCAGAGTTAAGTTGCAGAAGGTAAATAAGCACATAAATCCCTGGGTTGGGAAGATCCCATGGAGAAGGAAATGGCAATCCACTCCAGTATTCTTGCCTGGAGAATCCCATGGACAGAGGAGCCTGACAGGCTACAGTCCGTGGGGTTACAAAAAGAGTCAGGTATGACAGTGACTAAACAACAATATCCCATTGTGCCAGGAAGGAAGGGATTGCTCTAATAGAAAAATGTCAAAGGAACATGTTCTTAGAATATCAGAGGCACTCCTACTGGTCAAATCTTAGAAAATTTAAACTTAAAAAAATAGTGATAGATTGCAAAAGTTTATCCTGTGGTATAAAGTAGAAATCCATGAGTCCTCACTGTAATAAATAAATGAATAAATAGGAGAGATGGGAAAATTCTTCCTTAGAGTAGAAAACAAACAAGTATTGAAGCAGTGATGGAATTAGAAAATCACCACTTGGTAACCATCATGGTAGTAAATAGTTCAGTCAGGAACCAATACATGTGAAAATCAGTGGGTGAAAGTAGGAAGAGAAAAATAATATTTGAGCAGTCTCAAGTATCTTCCTATAAATTGCATACTAATGACAAGAAAAAGGTACTTTATACCAAGAATCCTGCAGACAGCACCTTATTCATGTGATCCAAATTATCATCAATGATGGAATAAATGTACAAGATGAGATAAACATAAATTGTGCACTTCAGTATTGCTTCTGTGATGTTCCTGTCAAACACATGAATCTAATAGTGAGAAAACATCATGCAAATGTCAATTGAGAGACAGTTTAAAAAATAGCTGGCAGATAATCTACAAGTCTTATGGTCTTAAGGTCAAGGAAGAATTTGAGAACTGTTCTGGATTGAAAGAGACTGAAGAGATATGACAACTAGGTGCAATGCATGACCTTTGATTGGATTGTTTCACTACAGAGGGCATTACTGGTAGGGTTGGTTAAACCTGAATAGAGACTCTGGATTTTTTATACTGTTCCATCAACTCTCTGCTTGAAATTATCCCAAAATAAAAAGAAAAGATACAATCTGCAATATTTCATAATTTATAAATAAAAATGAAACAATTACTTTACACTTAAATATGTATAAAATATCTAGTATGTGCCAGATACTGAGCTTGACCCTGAGCATAGCAATATAATGAAGACCAAAAACTCATTTGAAGGACAGAGGTGAGTTTGAGGAGGAGAGGAAGTTTGGCAGATATGAGAGAAACAGTATGGAAGAGGAATAGGAAGCTTGACTCCACCACCCAGAGTCAAAGATTTTAAACTCCACCCCTACCACCATGATCACCCCCATGTCATCTATGAAAAACTACTTAATCTTGCAGTATGTGAGATTGCTCATCATATAATCAAGATCATAATAGTAACTCATCAAGTTGGTTTCAAAAATCAAAGATGATGACTATGTAAAGTGTCAGAGTTCCTCGATCTTAAAAGGTATTCAATAAACAAAAGCTACTAGTTGCAGTATAAAAATAATAATAATGCAATAATATTGTCTGGTCAGTGGTTTTAAAAAACATGAAATATGAGTATAATATAAAACATTCTAAAAGACACATATGAAGACATATACATTGGATGTTAACTAAGTTTATTGAGATAATCATTTCATAATATATACATATATCAAATCAATATGGTATACAGTTTACATTTATACAGTTATATGTCAATTATATCTCAATAAAACTGTAAGAAAAAGGCACACAACTTTACTTTCAGTTCAGTTCAGTTCAGTCCAGTCGCTCAGTCATGTCCTACTCTTTGCAACCCCATGAATCGCAGCACACCAGGCCTCCCTGTCCATCACCAGCTCCTGGAATCCACCCAAACCCATGTCCATTGAGTCGGTGATGCCATGCAACCATCTTAATCTCTGTCATCCCCTTCTCCTCCTGCTCTCAATCTTTCCCAGCATCAGGGTCTTTTCAAATGAGTCAGCTATTCTCATCAGGTGGCCAAAGTATTGGAGTTTCAGCTTCAACATCAGTCCTTCCAATGAACACCCAGGAGTGGTCTCCTTCAGAATGGACTGGCTGGATCTCCTTGAAGTCCAAGGGACTCTCAAGAGTCTTCTCCAACACCACAGTTCAAAAGCATCAATTCTTCGGTGCTCAGCTTCCTTCAGAGTCCAACTCTCACATCCATACATGACCACTGGAAAAACCATAGCCTTGACTAGACGGACCTTTGTTGGCAAAGTAATATCTCTGCTTTTTACTTTATCCATGCCTTAATCCACATAAAAGCTTAGATGTTCCCACGTTCAAACCTAGTACCATATACGAGATATATGTTGGCAATGTCCAACATGTGTCTGGACACAACCACCTAGACAAGCACAGTAAACATCTCCAACTCACTTATACACTAACCTTCTAGGTGTCAATGAGGCTGCATTTGTTTCTGGAGCTCCAGGTCCTCCTCAAATCTCATGTGGTTGTGGCAGAATTCGTTTTTTTGAGATTTAGAAATGAGTACCCACTTTCCTACTGGCTATTGGTTGGGGGTCACTGTCAACTCATAGAGACTGCATTCAGGTCCTAGTCATGTGAACTTCATACAACACACAGCTTACTTCTTCAAAGCCAGCAGGAAAATCTCTTATTCAGTCTGCTAAAACAGATTCATATATACCATAACGCAATAACAGGAATCTATGCCATCTCTTTGACATATTCTATTGATTAGAACCAAGTCACAAATTGTAACTGCATTCAAGGTGAAGAAATTACACAAGGACCTCTAACTCAATCACTCATTGTCTGCAAGCTTCACCTACCACAGTATGTGCTAGCATTATATCAGAAAAGGGAATACATTTCTGTGTGGTCCTATATTTTGACCATAAATTAGACTATAGGATATAGGAATATGAATGAGTGAGTCTGCTGCTGCTGCTGCTGCTGCTAAGTCTCTTCAGTCGTGTCCGACTCTGTGCGACCCCATAGACGGCAGCCCACCAGGCTCCCCCGTCCCTGGGATTCTCTAGGCAAGAACACTGGAGTGGGTTGCCATTTCCTTCTCCAATGCATGAAAGTGAAAAGTGAAAGTGAAGTTGCTCAGTTGTGTCCGACTCCTAGTGACCTCATGGACTACAGCCCACCAGGCCCCTCCGTCCATGGGATTTTCCAGGCAAGAGTACTGGAGTGAGGTGCCATTGCCTTCTCCGATGAGTGAGTCTAGGGGGATATATATGGATTTTGTAATTGAATATGGCCATGGCTATTTGTTGCACACAGCTCTCAGTATGCTTTAAGGCATGATAATCAATAAAGAGACAGGACTTTTATTCCTTGTATGAAGGTGCATATGCATGTCTGAATAGAGACATGTGTGAGTTCAATCATACACTAATAAGCACAGCTATGTCTAAAGGTAGGATCATTATTGGTGCACATAGAATAAACATGAGTACTTGAAGCTGAGCCTGAATATATGGGTACTATTTCAAGTTTACCTTTGAAAAAAAAGAAAAACTATGTATTGGCTTTTTTAATCATTTACCACGTTGGGATATATAGGCATAGTGCCAAACTAAGCAGGAATAAAAATAATAATCTTGAAAAGAATAACATGTAGAGAAAGAATTTAAAGCGATTAATTAATTTATACACTGTTTGTTCCGTAGAGTACATGGTTCTGAAAGATATAAAGACTGACGCTGCAGAGGTGATTATAAAAAAAAAAGTTGCTCACCCTTTTATTTCTACATTTGGTCTATATTACTACCCTAACACCCACTCCAGTGTCCTTGCCTGGAGAATCCCAGGGACAGGGGAGCCTGGTGGGCTGCCGTCTATGGGGTCACACAGAGTCGGGCATGACTGAAGTGACTTAGCAGCAGCAGCAGCAACTGATTCTAACCTTAACTACAAACCAGTATATATTTTTACAAAACCAGGATGCTATGGTCAAGTAATATGGTACCATGATGTGATTTTGCAAAGTGGCATCTGCTGCAAAATGTGATCTCTCAAAAAATAAAGGTGAGAGGGTGATCACACCATTTGTGTCACTTTGAGGGAACTGACAATTAATTTTAAATTACTTTCTGTCAGACCTTCAAGTATTACAAGGTATTTTTTACTTATACATACAAATTTGCAATGCATGAATATTTTAATATAGTGTATTTTTAGGTCCAATGCAAGAAATAACCATTTTCAACAACTCTACTGTCTTTCACTGTCTAGTTAGAGATGGTGAACCAATTGAAAAAAAAAAAAAGATTTCCTTCACAACTCAATAGGTCTGGAATATGGACTTGGCCTAAATTTGAAAACCACATTACTATAATACAAATATATTATTTATTTGTATATTTATTGAATTATTCATCAAAAGACCCCATTGAAAATGTGGATGCCTTGATGGTAAAATTTTAGCACCATGGAAAATGTATTCATATGGAAAGAGCATCAAAAGAAATTTATTAAAATGAAAATGGCATTGATTACAATACTGAAATACAAAGATGAATTTATATAGGATCACATGTCCCGCAAATAGCTTTGCATAAGTTTTCTCAAAATCTGGGATGTGGGATCAAGATGGGGGCGTAGGAAGATCCTGAGCTTCCCCCCACACTGGCACACCAAAATTACAGCTATACTCTCTGAGTCTCTGAAGACTAGCAGAAAAGCTCTTTGACAGTTATGAAAAGAAAGGAAATAAAACCGCATCAAGGCAGGTAGGAGGGGCAGCAGGTACACCCTAGTGTGGTGACCCACAAGTGGGAGGGATATTACAAACTTTTAGGTTCTCCCCTAAGGAGTGAGGGGTTCAAGCCCCACATTGGGCATTCCAGCCCTGGGCATGAGCGAAATAGGTGAAGATAATTAAGAGGTACAAACTTTCAGTTATAAATTATGTAAGTCACAGGGATATAATGTACAGTATAGGGAATATGGTCAATATTATAAAAACCTTATATGATGACAGATGGTAACTATACACATTCTGGTGATCACTCTGTAATGTATAAAAATATTGAATCACTATGTTGTACCCCTGAAACTTATATAATATTGTAAGTCAACTCTACTTCAATAAAAGCAAAACATAAAACAACTACAAACATTTTTTTGAAAGATTTCTTAAAATCTAAATATACAGATTTAGAAAATGCCAAGAAGTCTTTTATAGGTAGGCAAAATTATTGAGTCACATAGTTCAGGCCACTGGCTTCTCTTTTTATATTAGGTAATAAATTGTTTGGAAGTAGTATATCATGTGGAGAAGGCAATGGCAACCCACTCCAGTACTCTTGCCTGGAAAATCCCATGGATGGAGGAGCCTGGTAGGCTGCCGTCCATGGGATCACACAGAGTCGGACATGACTGAAGTGATTTAGCAGCAGCAGCAGCAGCAGCAGTATATCATGATGTGTATTAAGAGTGTTGTTCTTCACTCATGTCAGTCTTTGTGACTCCATGGAAAGCAGTGTGCCAGGCTTCCCTGTCCATCACCAACTCCCGGAGCTTGCTCAAACTCATTTCCATTGAATTGATGATGCCCTCCAACCATCTTGTCCTCTGTTGTCCCCTTCTCCTCCTGCCTTCAATCTTCCCCAGCATCAGGATCTTTTTCAACGAGTCAATTCTTCATATCAGGTGGCCAAAATGTTGGAGCTTCAGCCTCAACATCTGTCCTTCCAATGAATATTCAGGATTGATTTTCCTTAGGATTGACTGGTTTGATCTCCTTGCAGTCCAAGGGACTCTCAAGAGTCTTCTCCAGCCCCACAATTCAAAAGCATCAATTCTTTGGTTCTCAGCCTTCTTTATGGTCCAACTCTCACATCCATGCATGATTACTGGAAAAAACGATAGCTTTTACTGTATGGACACTCATTGCCAAAGTGCTAATCCATTCAGTTATGTCCAACTCTTTGAGACCCCATACACTGTAGACTGCCAGACTCCTCTGTCCATGGGATTTCCCAGTCAAAAATACTGGAGTGGGTTGGCATTACCTTCTCCAGGGTATCTTCCCAACCCAGGGATTGAGCCTGCATCTCTTGTATTGGCAGGCAGATTCTTTAACACTGTGTCACCTGGGAAGACCCCCCAAAATATGGGATATTTCAAGAATTTCCATGTCATCTTTGTGCAGGGGCCAGGCTAAGCTTCTCTGTATCATTCCGATTTTAGCATATGTGCTGCCAAAGTGAGCACATTTTATATGATACTCAGTTTTAAAAAGTTGTGTTTATACATTTTGGATATTAGGCACACTAGTGTATACAGAAATCAAAATACAATCTTGTATGCCTGAAGCATATAATGTTGTAAACCAAGGTTACCTCCTCTAAAGTCATGTTTTCTTAGGATTATTATATGATTTTTAAGACTTTTAAACATTTTCCATGTGTTCTAAGATTACTTTTGTGTGTTTTACAAAGTATAAACTATATAAATATTCAAGTAAAATCAAAGGCTAGGTATAGAATATCTCCCATCTAGAAAAATAGACTACTTACATGACTTTCAGAGTTACTTTATTCTCTGTAATCATTGTCTCCAAGAGAAAGGGAACCAAAGTGGTGAAAGCTGGATCATATGCAAGGATGTACCCACTCTTGTTGATTACAAAATGCATTTCATATTTGCAAAGGCAAAGACTGAATTGTATCATTCTAATAGTTTGGATGAGTATTTGGAGAATGTGCTGTATCAATGTGGCATTTCTGAATGATAAAGAATCACATCTCAGTTGGAATCACAGATTATTTTATAAAAATTAAATGAATCTTTTCTACTGGTGCTTTGGGGAATATTAGAATGAGTATTAGAAAAGCTAATTATGTATGCACGTTCACTGCTCCCCTTTGTACATTCTGTCTCCACAAGGATCGGTGAATCATTAACACATAATGCGGCTTGCCAAATGCTTGGCATCAAGGATGGCACTTTTAAGATTATTGGAAGCACTATGATTGAACAGAGAATATTGGCTCCAGCTTCCAAAATTTCTCTCTGCAATGAGGCACAGTCGTATCCATGTAAAACGTGGATGAAGTATGTGAAATGCAACTGGTCCACCAATGTGACCAACCAGGGTCTCAGGTAAAGCAAACCTGAAAAGTTTTGCTGGGCCTTCTCTTACACTTATCCATTGACTGACAGTCTCTTCTTCACCTGATTTGGTTCAGAAATTCCCTACAGTATTATCCTAAGAGCTGACCCGCTTCTAAATCTATTTTTCCTTCTCAAGCTATTTTGTTATCCTACTTACATTCTCTTAGCATCCACTCTTTCTCTGCTCTTGCATTTCTATATTTTTATTTATGTCTTAGTCTTCAAAAATTAAAGCAATCTCATACTTTCAAACAGACTGAGAAAGGATAAATCCTCACTGAACTGATTTATAATTTCCTTGTTACACAAACATGCTTTACTTTTCTAGAGAAAGTAATTGATTACATGAGTAAGAAATTGTCATGTGAAATAAGAAGTCATCACCATATTTTCAAAGGTTTTAATTTTTTGAGAATCTTAATATTCTGAGACCACTTTAAAAAAGTATACTTTTTCAAAAAACTGTATTCTACGTTTCTAAGTCATCTGAAGATGCCTACAAGATATTTTTTCAGGATTATATAGTCAGCTATTTTAATGCTGTGTCTGTATGTGTTTTCTGTTCAATTATTAGCAATATGGCTTTAATGGAGACATAGCATACAGTATTATGCTATAATTTGCAAGGAGGCCCTTTCTTGCAAGGAGATTCCTTGTACCGTGTAGGTGATTATCCTAAAATATAAAACAGTGAAGTATAATAACAAAAATTGCTAACATTTACTGGGGGCTTATTCAACCCCAAGAAACTGTTCTATGCCCTTTATATGTATTAACTCAATCTCACAACCTTATAAGATATTGTTATCATTATTTGGCACATAAGGAAACCAAGGTATTCTGTGGTTAAGCAGCTTGCTCAAAGTCACAAGGCTAATAAAGGGTAGAACTAGGATTCAAATCCAGAACCTATACTATTAACAATGACTGTGCTATTCTCATTAATATTTATAAAGACTAGCAGCAGCAGCAGCTTGCTATTCTCATTAATGTTTATAAAGACTAATTTTGGAAGTTCTTATGGAAATGTGCAAGGTTAAGAGTTATATAGGAGAAATATTATTCTTTAGTTGACTCCAGTGCAAGTCCATGTCATTGGGGCATTTAATTTCTCCCCATGTTTACAATTTTCTAAGCACTTCCATTATTAATAATGGTTAAAAACCAAAAATAAGGAGCCCTAAGGGCTTCATAATTGCCTTAAGCTCCTGAAAGTGAGAAATCTGCTTCAAGGTGGTGGTAGATTTACTCCTTTTCAACATCATGAAAATTGCCAGATGCTGTCAGTAACTAACCTTCTCTCCTGGCTTAGTTCATAGGTGGAACAATATCATTTATTTCTTTGTCATATGCAAAGCAAAGACTCTTATAAAAAAAAAACTTGATTTCTTTTTTATAAATCCATTTATTTCTGCATTTCCAATTTTGCTTTGGGGGTTTTCAGATAGATTGATTAAGTAACTATTGATAGATAATGACATTACTTTTGGAATGTATCAGCAGAATGCTTCAATCCTGGCCTTCTTCAGGTTTGAACACACTTATTGAAATTAAAGCTATTCATCATGTTAATGCTCTACTGTCATTTATAGTTAAGACATAAAATTTTTCCATCCTCTTGGAAAAGGCAACAAGATAAAATTGACATTGGTAGAGAGATAAGGCATCAGCCAGTGTCACTAGATAAAGATAATTCCTTCAACAGTGAAAAAGAGAAAGCTTTCTTATTAAAATTTTGCACTAAAATATGTAGTATTTCAGAATCAACATTGCTTACTACCACTCCAAGTGGACAGTCCAATATAAATAATATTATCATCTTATCATCATTGTGAGATATAAAAGTAAAGTAGAATGTTGCTATAAATGAAATGTTTGCATTGAAATTTAGCCCCATACATAATAGTATTCAGAGATGAGGCCTTTGGGAGGTGATTTAGGTCCTGAGGGTGGAGCCTTCTTGAAAGAGATTAGTGCCCTTACAAAAGAGACCCAGAGAGTTCCTTCCCACTTTATGCCATGCGAAATAACAGTGAGAAAACAACTGTGTATGAACCAGGAACCAGGACCTCACCAGACATAGAATCTGCCACCACCTTGATCTTGGACTTACTAGCCTCCAGAACTGTGAGAAATAAATGTCTGTTGTTTACAAGCCACTCAATATTTTTATATAGCAGCCCAAACAGAATAACACAAATGCTAAACTAGGAATTTTATCTATTGTAAATACTATTTTTGTCTCATCTCTTGCCACCTTACTACTTTTCCAATCACAGCGGTCCTCTGACAATTTCTTGAACACACAAGTGTCTTTCTTGCCTCAATATATTTTGGTAGACCTGGAATTCTCTTACTCCCTCTTTTAACCAAGGTTGGTCTTCTCTTTTTAAGATCTCACTTTCAACATCACCCCTCAGATAGATCTTCTCTAACCATCTTATTGAAACTCCCCCCAATTGTATTTTGTTATCTATCATATAAAATTTTTTTCCCTTCAAAGTACTTATCACAGGCTTTATTGTATCTGTACCAAATTTTTGGCTCTCCTACTAGAGGGTGAGTTCCACAAGTAAAGAGTCCTTAAGAATCTGGTTCATGGCTATATTCCTTGTGCTTGCCATTTAGAAGATACTCAGTAAATAATCACATGATAAATAAACTCATTTGCAACACCACCCATTGTCCAAATGACTGAAAATTTTACTTAATATCTAGGTAGTGGAAGTGTCTGAAAATTCAAGTTGAATGTCTGAAACACTCAGCACTTCATCATATTCTACAGAAGGAATGAATTTATAATAAAAGTATTGAGGAAAGATGTAGATTCTACTGAAGAATTCATAGGAGAGAAAAAGAGTGTGTTGCTATTTGACTTCCTTTCTCCACAGTCTCTGCACTCATTTTGGCTAACTGGGAGCACTGCTTCTACTTTTTCGTTATGTAGCACTCAGTCTCTGCACCGCTCCACCATCTTCCTCTTCACTATCTTTCTGAGGAATTCAGCTGTGGGCTCAAATCTGTATACCAAGAAACAAGAATCTTAAATATAATAAGGCCCAACCTTTGAAGGAAATGCATACTCCCAGGGAGTCCAAAAAGAAGTGTTACTGCTGAGAGGTGCTCTGAAAAGTGAAATTTTATCCAGTTTGTGACATCTCTAAGTGTTGAGAGTTTTTTGTTTGTCATTTTTGTTTGTTTTCTTGCATTGGATCTGGAAAATATCAATCCTGACAGCCAGAGCTGTGCTTAGAATCAAACAACTTTATATATATATATAAACATTACCTAACACATCTAAAGATTGACTAGACTAATGGTGTATGTTACACTCTGTACTAGATATCATGCATGAAATAGTGGTTCCCACCCAAGAGCAGCCTACAATTCCCATTAAAAACTACAGAGCATGATGCCAGTTTAACAAATTGTATCAAATAATTGCATGTCTGTACTGTCTCAATGGTCATGATTGTTTATGAGTAATTCTGAATTCTTAAAAAAAGCACTGAAATAGTAAATTCTTTATATAATTGATGTAGTATTTCAGAAAGTTTATGGTTAGGGGATAGGATGAAATTTTTGTTGAATAAAGCCAGCCCTCTTTTTCCATTAGTTAATTTTATTCCAATTTAGAGTGAACATTTTAAAGAAGGAGTTCTTGTCTAGTTGTTACTCAGGAGTCAAAGTTTCATTTACTACAGATGTAAGTCAAGTATGTCCTGGCTTAGACTAGTGGTCAGGTCCATAGTATTGCTTATCCTTCAACAGCCCAGATGCTAATGTCTTTCCAAAAACTCTCATAGCTGTGCTCTAGCCATACACCTTCCAGTTTCCCAAAAAGCCTAAAAGAACCATGCCATCTCATCCTGCTGATCTGAATACAGTTACAATCTAATAGGAAATACAATATGATACTCACACTGCTGTGTGATAAATGCTAGAAGAATGAGCATAAAAAGCTATTGCACCATAGATAAAGGACACCTATGCTGAGCTTGGAGCATCAGGGAAGTCTTCTAGGAAGAGACAGTAAGTGCTTAGAGACCTAAAGAACAAATAGATGCAAACCAGATGGAAATTAGCCTGTAGAAAGAAAAAAATAGGATTTCTATAAAGCCAGGTAGACATCATACAAAATGGTCTAGAAATAAGAGAGGTACTGCATTTAGTTTCATCTTGTGAATGCATTGGTAGAAAATTACAAGGGAGGAGTAGAATGGAAAATAGTGAGGTTACCAGGGGCCTTGGGTACCAAGACATGAAGTTAAGAGCCATTTAAGGGTTTCAAACAAATGAGTGATAAGTCTAATTTAAGTGTTTACAAATAATAGATTAGAGAGGAAGACTGGAAGCAGAGAGACCAATAGTTGGAAGCTGCTTTATGAATTTAGGATCATCTAGACCAGGCTGGCAGTGGATTAACCAAGGAAACAGCTGGCAGAGGTGTTCAGAAAGAATAGGAGGGACAGATGGAGATGCGAATGACTTCCATTGTTCTAGGTTGGATCATTAGATGAAGGGACCTTTCCCCACCAAAGGCAATGCGAATCAAGACCCAGATATTAGTCCCCACTCCACTAATACTAGCTATGTAACCTTCCCCAAGTTCCTCAACCTCTGCAAGCTTCAATTTCTGCATCTGTCCAATGGGAATGCACTGTCTTATACCACTCACAGGGCAGTGCAAGGGCAAGATATTTATAAAACCTTTCCAAAAGCCAATGTAAGGGATTATTAATGTACTCTTTGAACCATGGACTTTGTTGACTAGCCATATAATGTCTGATCATCTTTTACTGTCACATCTATGTCACTTGTTTTCCTTCATTCTGATGTAAACACTCAAACTTCAAAACTTTGTTTGGAAAATTAAAGATAATATGGCTAATTGGGGCTGAATAAACTTTTGGAAGGCAGAAACTGCAGTGGTATTGGTCTTCTTTTAACAGGGATACATTAACAAGAAGCTACCTTCTCTCCTGTTGAGGAGGAAGATGCTGTTTTATGCTGAGTCTCTCAGTCGTGTCCGACTCTGTGGGACCCCATGGACTGTAGCCCACCAGTCTCCTCTGTCCATGGGGATTCTCCAGGCAAGAATACTGGAGTGGATTGCCATGCCCTCTTACAGGGGATCTTCCCAACCTAGGGATCGAACCCAGGTCTCCCACATTGTGGAAAAGATTATTTACCAGCTGAGCTACCAGGGAAGCCCTGAGAAGAGATAGGGAAGAGTTATAAACTCCTGCCATTAAAGAAAGGCTTCTAAGCTGAGTGAGAAATGACTGCAAGTGTCTTCTACATTCACCTCCAAATTAGAAGCTTTCTCCACTACAAAACTTTGCCTTGAGTCTGCATGCAGTCTAGCTAGCTGAGCTGGGAGTGTCTCTGACATGGTTTAATACATATGATGTCAGAACAACATAACACAGTACTGGGTACTCAGTGGATTCTTAATAAATGGTTTTCAAAGTAACTTAGGATTGTAAAAGTCTCACTTGGGTAAAGAACCTTCAAGGGATAGTTTTGGCAAGCAGTGCTTCAAGTGTCAGAGCAGGAGACTGACAGGCAGTGAGTCAGGAGGAAAAAAGAAAATCTCAGAAAACTAGTAGAACACTTCTTTTCCATAGCACAATACCTGTGCTATTAAAATAAAAATTATTTTCCAACTGGCAAAAAAAGACTTAATCTCCCCCCCCTTTCCAATAATATATTAGTTATGAAAGAGTGTGATCAGGCTTTAGTAACTACTGCTGAAGAGTAATAGAAAGTTAAATATTCCTGCAAATTTTCATTTCTGTCAGTGACTGTAAGTGTAATCTATTTTTTTTCCCAAAACAGACATACTGGCAGGTTATTTAGAAATTCATTTTTAAGGTGACATCCATGATTGTACAAATCCAGGAAGCTAAGTTTTAGTAAAAGCACTAATCAAAGCTGCAAAATGGTAAGCATCATTTCTATCTCCTGAAGAGAGAAAATTGAACAAAATATGACATTTTTTTTTAAAGGTGCCTGTCTGTTATTGTGGCAGTGTCAGAGAATGGTTAAACTTACAGACTCTGGAACCACATAGTTTGGGGCTCAGGGCTCTGAGCTTAGATTTATGACTTTAGGCAAATGAATCTGTTCAAATTCTTTCCTTCAAAATGTGAATACTAAATGGATAATTTTATGTAAAGCAGCTATTGTAATGCCTGAAGATATGTATCAATACAAGTTAGTTTAAGGAGATAGTATTACTATTGGCATTCACATTATTATCAGTACCATTTGTTGTGACCTAATTATTGCCCTAGGAATTGAACAGCAGTTATCTTATTAAATGTACCTATCCATTCTTTGAGTTGGGCATTCTTATCCCAGGGGAGAAAGAAGCAAAGTTTGTCAGTGGTTGATGTGCTAGAAAAACTGACTTGGTTCCCAGATGAAGGCCCGCTTATGAGGCCTGACAGATAATTCAGGGTTTTTCCCTGATGGTAGGAAGCAAAAGACATGAGGAACTGCAGTAAGTGTGTTCATTGTGCTGCTTTCTGAACTGTGTTCCTTTTGTCATGTAGAATAAATATGCATAAAGTAATCATCCATCCCTTGGGTTTTCTACTCTTAGTTCTTTCCCCCCTTCCACATCTGCCCCCAAGTGGCTGCCATCAAGGTCCCACAGGGGCCAATTATATCTGGCTCTGAGTGACAGAAGCTCCACCTACCTGAGGCTGGCTCCGGGCACGGAGCGCACCTGCACATTCACAGCCCAGTAAGCACTCCCAGGACTGGGGTTCCCGGGGGGTCCTGAGCTCAATAGCAATATGGGTTGTCAAAAGATGAAGTCAGAAGCAGATGGCAAGGAAACATGTACCTAGTTCTGCAATTTCCTTCTCTCCTAGAGCCATGCCAATCTCCACACTCCTGTCAGAGTTACTGTTTTCAAACCCTGATCTGGTCATCTGAGTTCCTGCTTATGAATATTGTGTGGCTTCCATTTCTTTGCAGGGTAAAGTAACACTTCATGAGGTTGTATCTTCCCATCTGCATTTCCCATGATGTTCTTTATCTACCACATAGTATACCCTCTAGTCCCAGTAAGTTACACATAGTCCTCATGACATGATTTCAGATTTCTGTGCATTGTACATGATATGCTCGATGCATGGAGTTTGGCTAATCATTTTCTCTACTTTCTTTTAGGTAAGTTCACCAATCATCTCCCCTGAAAAGTTCTCCCCAACCTGTCTCTTGCTCACCCCTTGTGAACAATATGATGGCACTTAGTATTTAATTTTTAAATGATTGTACTCTATGTGTCTTTTTTTTTCAATTACACTATAAGCTTCTTTTTATTTAAAGTATATTTTTGTATTTTGCTCTGATTTTAAAAGTAACACAGGCAAACTGGAAGGTTATTTAGAAATTTGTTTTTAAGGTGACATCCATGATTGAAAAATATGTAAAAGAACATAGCATGAAATATTTACCTGCAGCACTACTCCTCAGAGATAGCCAGGTTTATATTGAATATGTTTATGTTTACACATACACAGACACGCACAGTGAATTAAAAAGGCAAAGAACTGGTGTAAAGAGAATGAGTGAACTTCCAGATATTTAAGTTGGATTTAGAAAAGGCAGAGGAACCAGAGATCCAATTGCCAATCATCCCTTGGATCACTGAGAGAACAAGAGAGTTCCAGAAAAACATCTACTTCTGCTTTATTGATTATGCCAAACCCTTTGACTGTGTGGATCACAATAAACTGTGGAAAATTCTGAAAGCGATGGGAATACCAGACCACCTTACCTGCCTCCTGTGAAATCTATATGCAGGTCAAGAAGCAACAGTTAGAACTGGACATGGAACAACAGACTGGCTCCAAATCTGTAAAGGAGTACGTCAAGGCTGTATATTGTCACTCTGATTATTTAACTTATATGAGAATACATCATGGAAATGTCGAGCTGGATGAAGCACAAGCTGGAATCAAGATTGCTGGTTCAAATATCAATAACCTCAGATACACAGATGACACCACCCTCATGGCATAAAGTGAAGAACTAAAGAGCCTCTTGATGAAACTGAAAGAGGAGAGGGAAAAAGTTGGCTTAAAACTCAACATTCAGAAAACTAAGATCATGGCATGCAGTCACATCACTTCATGGCAAATAGATGGGGACACAATGGAAACAGTGATAGACTTTATTTTGGGGGGTTCCAAAATCACTGCAGATGCTGACTGCAGTCATGAAATTAAAAGATGCTTACTCCTTGGAAGAAAAGTTATGACCAACCTAGATAGCATATTAAAAAGCAGAGACATTACTTTGCCAACAGAGGTCCGTCTAGTCAGAGCTATGGTTTTTGCAGTAGTCATGTATGGATGTGAGAGTTGGACTATAAAGAAAGCTGAGCACTGAAGAATTGATGTTTTTGGACAGTGGTGTCGGAGAAGACTCTTGAGAGTCTGTTGGACTGCGAGGAGATCAAACCAGTCTTAATTTCTAAAAGAAATAAGTCCTGAATATTCATTGGAAGGACTGATGCTGAAGCTGAAACTCCAATACTTTGTCCACCTGATGTGAAGAACGGACTCTTTGGAAAAGACCCTGATGCTGAGAAATATTGAAGGTGGGAGGAGAAGGGGACAAAAGAGGATGAAACAGTTAGATTGTATCACCGACTTGATGGACATGAGTTTGAGCAAGCTCTGGGAGTTGGTGAAGGACAGGGAAGCCTGGCGTGCAACAGTTCATGGTGTGGCAATGGACACGAATGAGTTGGACACGAATGAGCAACTGAACTGAACTGAACTGGATATTGATCATTTTGCTCTCATCCTTTAAAGATATCATTAGCATGGTCCTTCAAAAAAAAAAAAAGAACAATAACCAACAACAACAAAAAAATCACTTACATTAGACTACAAAACTTAAAGATAAATAAGTATATGACCATTGAAGCTTTAATACCTAGCAAATTAACTGCACAATAAAGCATTAAAATGTAAATAGGCAGGTTAATTCATATATTAGGCAGACATGTTCATGAATCACGTTTCATTGTTTTGTTACAGAGTAATCATATTTAAATCTAAAACACTATTTCACTGATCCTAGAATTTGATCCTCAAGATAATATTGTGAGGTCTGCTTAGAAAGTGTCAAGAACCCTATTTCACAAATGCAGAAACTGAGGAGGAGAAGTTGGGCAAAAAGCTACAATTTCTAGGCATGTAATAGGGGAAAACAAATCTAACTCCGTATCAGCTCTCTTTCTTTTCCTGTGCTGAGTCACGGTGGTTCTGCACCTTTTGTAAAAGAATAGTGCCTATAGCCTGAAATATACAAGATAGCATACTCTCAGAGCTTTGATCTTTAAAAGTCCATTCATATAAAGATAAGAAGTTGCAGAAAAGAGAGTAACATTTGTCTTTTTGGAGGTTTACAAGAAGATCATGACCTGACCTATGTAGACAGGTACAAGAACAAAGGAGTCTAACATCAAGAAGTCTGCAAAAACTAACCACACCCTTCCCTCACCTTGTCTTTAAAGGTTTTTTTCTGAAACCTTTCAAGGAGTTTGGGATTTTAGGGCACAAGCCACCTGTCTCTTTGCACAGCCCTGCAATAAATTTTTACCTGTTTCAAACTCCAATGTTTCAGTTTGTTTGGTCTCACAGTGTGTTGGGTGCACAAATTTGCATTTGGTAATAGGCATAAAACTCAGTGATATAACTCAACCCTCTGATTTCTTATTTCTAAGGCAGTTCTTTATTTACTATATTATTTAGCCATAATTTGAAGTGAGAACATTGAAACAAGGTGGAAGACTTAGAGCAAATCTCTGACTTTTGTATGCGTTTAGCACAAGTAACTGCATTTGATTGTTGGAGGGGTTGACGGCCTGGAGTTTGATTCAAATTTTTAACCTTATGTGGCTTTCCTCTAAAGTATCAGATTTTAGGATTATTTTGACACATACAAAAAAAAATCAAGTCTATTAATATATTCAGCAAATAGCAGAAAAGCATGCTGGAGCTAGAAAGATTTATGATAAAATGTATTAAAGATCTGGAAAATAATAGCATCCATCAAAGACTAAAGAAGTGGGATTCTTAAGCAAAAATGATAATAGAAGGGAAGATTTCATAATGGTCCTTCCATATATTCTGAATTATTATCAAGAAGAAAAAAATCTTTTTTTTCTGTATTACATCAAAGGTAAAATGAGAACAGATAAGAGAGACGTAAAAGAATGATGAACTTTCTGAATGGAACAGACTCGACATGAGCGATTCCTTCACTATTTTTAACAATGAATTGAAAATTATTTAAATTTTTTCTACCTATCTTCTAGGGAATTCCATTATGAAATTCCTCAAGGTAATTAATCTGAATAAATCCAGCCATGCAGAGCCAGAATCCAAGAAAAATTACCAACTGGGAATATGAGCATAATAGAAATAATCAAGATGCTCTGTCATGGAATTGCTCTAAACTGAGCCAATTCCACATGGTTGACTTGATTAAGTCCTGGTAAGTTGATCATTAAGGAATCAGTCAAAATGGCAGACAAAATTCAGAATAAGAGGGTAAAAAAAAGAAATCAATCATAGTCTGGTCATTGTAGTCAAGCCAGAGAACTTGGATATTCTGGCAGTAAGATATAATGAGTATCTAAATAAATATAGAATTAGTGTTTCAGAGAAGCATGTAGACTTTTAAACGTTTAGTTTTTAAAATTTTCAAACACATTAAAATGTAATAAGATTTATACAATGAGTATTCATATTCCCATCACTTAAATTCCATGATTATTGTTAGTTTGCTGAACATTATATGTGTGTATATTACATGTATACACATGTACTATATATTTTACTGATGCATCAAAATGAATTGCAGATTTATTTTTGATACTTAAGCCCCACTTATTTCAGCACACAAATTCTAAATGTAATATATACTCCTACATCACAAAATATGACATTTTCTAAAAACAAAATTAATGCTACTTCCTTAATATCATTTAATGCCTATTCTATATTCTGATCTATTAATTTTTTCTCCAAATATCTTATCATTTCCTTTTAACTTTTGAAATACCTTTAGACAGAAAATAATTGTACAGAGAGTTCCCATATACCCTTCACCCAGTTTCTCATAATGTTTACACATTTTATGTTTATAGAAACCAGATAATTGACATTGGGCCAGATTAGAATGCAATCAATAACAAAGAAACTTAATCGTCTCAGCAACACTGTAACATAGACATTGTCATCATTTCACAGATGAAAGAACTAAAAAAAAAAAGGAAGTTTACATTTCTATCCCTGGGTTAGAAATTTGAATCGCAACCCCTATAAGATTCTTAGTCTCTAAAGTTCACGTACTTTTCACTACATGATGTTGCTATATATATAATGGGGTCAAATAGTTGAAAGAGAAAAAAATGATACTGTTTATCACTTAAAGCTCATAAATTAGAACTAGAAGTTCCAGATGCTTTCAAGTATCACTGATAAAATTCATTAATACTTAAACATTTAAAGAGCTTATATTATGAAACTTACATTTTGTAAAAATTAGTGATATTCGGCCTATTCGTTCTTTCTTTTCCATTCAAGCAAAATTCCTTTGGCTTGTATAGTTATATAAGTGGTGGTAATTAACTCTGCTTAAAATACTTTCGTTTTTGTAAAATTATTTATTTTTTAAAATCAGGCACAGTGATCATAACAACTAAAGCTTTGGAAGTGAGAAAACTGGGACCCAGAAGAATTACATAATTCTATAAAGGTCGCATAGTAAGCAATTAGTAAATATAGGATTATGACACATATTTTTCTGATTCCAGTAAAATCTGTTAACTATATTAAGGTACTTGGCAAATAGCAAACATCCAATAAACGTTTTTTAATGAATTAAACCTCAGGTGTTTGAAGATAAAAAATATGTTGCATAAACCCTTGGCACACATAAAGGATACATATTTTTGGTGTTTTTTTAAATAATTTTTTAAATTTTCATTGGAGGTTAATTACTTTACAATATTATAGTGGTTTTTGCCATACATTGGCATGAATCAGCCATGGGTGTACATGTGTTCCCCATCTTGAACCCCCCTCTCACCTCCCTCCCCATCCCATCCCTCAGGGTCATCCCAGGGCACCAGTCCTGAGCACCCTGTCTCATGCATTGAACCTGGGCTGGTGATCTGTCTCACATATGATAATACACGTTTCAGTTCTATTCTCTCAAATCATCCCACCCTCACCATCACCCACAGAGTCGAACAGTCTGTTCTTTACATCTGTGTCTCTTTTGCTGTCTTACATATAGGGTCATTGTTACAATCTTTCTAAATTCCATATATATGCATTGATATACTCTATTGGTATTTTTCTTTCTCACTTTCTTCATTCTGTATAATATGCTCCAGTTTCATCCACCTCATGAGAACTGATTCAAATGCATTCTTTTTAATAAATGAGTAATATTCCATTGTGCATATGACCCACAGTTTTCTTATCCATTCATCTGCCAATGGACATCTAGGTTGCTTACATGTCGCGGCTATTGTAAAGAGTGCTGGGATGAACATTGGGGTACATGTGTCTCTTTCAAGTCTGGTTGCCTTGGTGTGTATGCTCAGCAGTAGGATTGCTGGGTCATATGGCAGTTCTATTTCCAGTTTTTTAAGGAATCTCCATACTGTTCCCTATAGTGGCTGTACTAGTTTGCATTCCCACCAACAGTGTAAGAGGGTTCCCTTTTCTCCACACCCTCTCCAGCATTTATTTTTGGTAGACCTTTTGATAGCAGCCATTCTGACCTGTGTGAGATGATACCTCATTATTGTTTTGATTTACATTTCTTTGATAATGAGTGATGTTGAGCATCTTTTCATGTGTTTGTTAGCCATCTGTATGTCTTCTTTGGAGAAATGTCTGTTTAGTAATTTGGCCTATTTTTTGATTGGGTCGTTTATTTTTCTGGAAATGAGTTGCAGGAGTTGCTTGTATATTTTTGAGACTAATTCTTTGTCAGTTTCTTTGTTTGCTATTATTTTCTCCCATTCTGAAGGCTGTCTTTTCACCTTGCTTATAGTTTCCTTCGTTGTGCAAAAGCTTTTAAGTTTAATTAGGTCCCATTTGTTTATTTTTGCTTTTACTTACATTACTTTAGGAGGTGGTTCATAGAGGATCCTGCTGTGATTTATGTTAGAGAGTGTTTTACCTATGTTTTCCTCTAGGAGTTTTATACCTTCTGGCCTTGCATTTAGATCTTTAATTCATTTTCAGTTTATTTTTGTGTATGGTGTTAGAAAGTGTTCCAGTTTCATTCTTTTACAAGTGGTTGACCAGTTTTCCCAGCACTACTTGTTAAAGAGATTGTCTTTTCTCCATTGTATATTCTTACCTGCTTTGTCAAACATAAGGTGTCCATAGGTGTGTGGACTTTTCTCTGGGCTTTCTATTTTGTTCCATTGATCTATATTTCTGTCTTTGTGCCAGTACCATACTGTCTTGATGACTGTAGCTTTGTAGTAGAGCCTGAAGTCAGTCAGGTTGAGTCCTCCAGTTCCATTCTTCTTTCTCAAGATTACTTTGGCTATTCGAGGTTTTCTGTATTTCCATACAAATTGTGACATTATTTGTTCTAGTTCTCTGAAAAATACCATTGGTAGCTAGATAGGGATTGCATTGAATTTATAGATTCCTTTGGGTAGTATATTTGTTTTCACTATATTGATTCTTCCAATCCATGAACATGGTATATTTCTCCATCTATTTGTGTCCTCTTTGATTTCTTTCATCAGTTTTTTATAGTTTTCTATATATAGATCTTTTGTTTCTTTAGGTAGATATATTCCTAAGTATTTTATTCTTTTTGTTGCAATGGTGAATGGAATTGTTTTCTTAATTTCTCTGTTTTCTCATTGTTAGTGTATAAGAATGCAAGGGATTTCTGTGTGTTAATTTTATATCCTGCAACTTTACTATATTCATTGATTAACTCTAGTAATTATCTGGTGAAGTCTTTAGGGTTTTCTGTGTAGAGGATCTTGTCATCTGCAAACATTGAGAGTTTTTACATCTTCTTTTCCAATTTGGATTCCTTTTATTTCTTTTTCTGCTCTGAGTGCTGTGGCCAAAACTTCCAAAACTATGTTGAATAGTAGTGGTGACAGTGGGCATCCTTGTCTTGCTCCTGACGTCAGGGGAAATGCTTTCAATTTTTCACCATTGAGGATGATGTTTGCTGTGGGTTTATCATATATGGCTTTTATTATGTTGAGGTATGTTCCTTCTATGCCTGCTTTCTGGAGGGGTTTTTTTTTTATCATAAATGGATGCTGAATTTTGTCAAAGGCTTTCTCTGCATCTACTGAGATAATCATATGTTTTTATCTTTCAATTTGTTACTGTGGTGTATCACATTGACTGATTTGTGAATATTGAAGAATCCTTGCATCCCTGGTATCAAGCCCACTTGGTCATGATGTATGATCTTTTTCATATGTTGTTGAATTCTGTTTGCTAGAATTTTGTTAAGGATTTTTGTATTTATGTTCATCAGTGATATTGGCCTGTCTGTTTTCTCTTTTTGTGGCATCTTTTTCTGGTTTTGGTATTAGGGTGATGGTGGCCTCATAGAATGAGTTTGGAAGTTTACATTCCTCTGCAATTTTCTGGAAGAGTTTAAGTAGAATACGTGTTAGCTCTTCTCTGAATTTTTGGTAGAATTCAGCTGTGAAGCCGTCTGGTACTGGACTTTTGTTTGCTGGAAGATTTCTGATTACAGTTTTGATTACCATGCTTGTGATGTGTCTGTTTCTTCCTGGTTCAGTTTTGGAAAGTTATACCTTTCTAAGAATTTGTCCATTCCTTCCAAATTGTCTGTTTTATTGGCATATAGTTGCTGATAGTAGTCTTTTATGATCCTTTGTATTTCTGTGTTGTCTATTGTGATCTCTCCATTTTCATTTCTATGTTTGTTGATTTCTTTTTTCTCCCTAATTTTTCTTGATGAGTCTGGCTAATGGTTTGTCTATTTTATTTATGTTCTCAAAGAACTAGCTTTTAGCTTTGTTAATTTTTGATATGGTGTCCTTTGTTTATTTTTCATTTATTTCTGCCCTAATTTTTATGATTTCTTTCCTTCTACTAACCCTGAGGTTCTTCATTTCTTCTTTTTCTAACTGCTTTAGGCGTAGAGTTAGGTTATTTATTTGTTTTTTCTCTTGTTTCTTGAGGTAAGCTTGTATTGCTATGAGCCTTTCCCTTAGCACTGGTTTTACTGAATCCCATAGGTACTGGTTTGTTGTATTTTCATTGTCACTCGTTTCTATGCATATTTTGATTTCTTTCTTGATTTCTTCTGTGATCTGTTGGCTATTCAGAAGTGTGTTGTTTTTTTTAATGGCTGAATAATACTCCATTGTGTATATGTACCACAGCTTTCTTATCCATTCATCCGCTGATGGACATCTTGCACTGGGACGACCCAGAGGGATGGAATGGGGAGGGAGGAGGGAGGAGGGTTCAGGATGGGGAACACATGTATACCTGTGGCGGATTCATTTTGATATTTGGCAAATCTAATACAGTTATGTTAAGTTTAAAAATAAAATAAAATTTTAAAAAAAATAAAAAAAAATAAAATAAAATAAAAAATAAATAAATAAAAAAAAAAAAAAAAAAGAAGTGTGTTGTTTAGGCTCCATATGTTTGTATTTTTAATATTTTTTTGCTGTAGTTAACATCTAATCTTACCACATTGTGATGGGAAAAGATTCTTGGAATGATTTCAATTTTTTTTTTTTTAATTTAACAAGGCTAGATTTATGGCCCAGGATATGGTCTATCTTGGAGAAGGTTCCGTGTGCACTTGAGAAAAAGGTGAAATTCATTGTTTTGGGGTGAATTGTCCTATAGATATCAATAAAGCCTAACTGGTCCATTATATCATTTAAAGTTTATGTTTCCTTGCTAATTTTTTGTTTGGCTGATCTATCCATAGGTTTGAATGAGATTTTAAAGTTACCCACTATTATTGTGTTACTGTTATTTTCCCCTTTCATACTTGTTAGCATTTGCCTTACATATTGTAGTGCCCCTATGCTGCTGCTAAGTCGCTTCAGTCATGTCTGACTCTGTGCAACCCCATAGATGGCAGCCCACGAGGCTCCACCATCCCTGGGATTCTCCAGGCAAGAACACTGGAGTGGGTTGCCATTTCCTTCTCCAATGCATGAAAGTGAAAAGTGAAAGTGAAGTCGCTCAGTCGTGTCCGACTCCATGGAATTTTCTAGGCAAGAGTACTGGAGTGGGGTGTCATTGCCTTCTCCAGTGCCCCTATATTGGTGCATATATATTTATAATTGTTATAGCTTCTTCTTGGATTGATCATTTGGTCATTATGTAGTGTCGTTCTTTGTCTCTTTTCACAGCCTTTATTTCAAAGTCTATTTTATCTGATATGAGTATTGCTACTCCTGATTTGTCTTGGTCTACATTTGCATGAAATATCTTTTTCCAGCCCTTCACCTTCAGTCTGTATGTGTCCCTTGTTTTGAGGTGGTCTCTTGAAGACAGCATATATAGGGGTCTTTTTTTGTATCCATTCAGCCAGTGTTTGTCTTTTGCTTGGGACATTCAACCCATTTACATTTGAGGTAATTATTGATAAGTATGATCCTGTTGCCATTTACTTTGTTGTTTTGGGTTCAAGTTTATACACTTTTTTCCATTTCCTGTCTAGAGAAGAGCTTTTAGCATATGTTGAAGAGCTGGTTTGGTGGTGCTGAATTCTCTCAGCTTTTGCTTGTCTGTAAAGCTTTTGATTTCTCTTTCATATTTGAATGAGATCCTTGCTGGGTACAGTAATCTGGGCTTAGGTTTTTATCTTTCATCACTTTAAGTATGTCCTGCCATTCCCTTCTGGCCCGAAGAGTTTCTATTGCAAGATCAGCTGTTATCCTTATGGGAATCTCCTTGTGTATTGTTTGTCATTTTTCCATTGCTGCTTTTAATATTTGTTTTTTTGTATTTGATCTTCATTAATTTGATTAATATGTGTCTTGAGGTGTTTCACCTTCAGTTTATCCTGTTTGAGACTCTTGGTTTCTTAGGCTTGGGTGGCTATTTCCTTCTTCATTTTAGGGAAGTTTTCAACTATTATCTTCTCAAGTATTTTCTCATGCCCTTTCTTTTTGTCTTATTCTTCTGGGACTCCTATGACTCAATTGTTGGGGCATTTGACATTGTCCCAGAGGTCTCTGAGGTTGTCTTCATTTCTTTTAATTCTTTTTTCTTTTTTCCTCTCTGATTAATTTATTTTCACCATTCTATCTTCCACCTCACTTATCCTATCTGCCTCAGTTATTCTACTGTTCATTTTCTCCAGAGTGTTTTTGATCTTAGTTATTGCATTATCCATTATTGATTGACCCAGAGTTACATAGAGATCATGTGATTGATTCACAGAGTTACATAGAGAAGAGAAGAGGGAGGAAGGAGATAGAGGTGACCAGGAGGAGAAGAGGGGAAATCAAAAGGATCGAAACAGATCTAGCCAGTAATCATTTCCCTAAGTGTTATGCATGGCCTGCAATACCCAAAGAGATTCATAGAGTTGGGTAGAACAGAGAAGGGGGAGGGAGTAGATAGAGGTGACTTGGGGGAGAAAAAGGAGAGTCAAAAGGGGGAGAGAGCAATCAAGCCAGTAATCACACTCCTAAATAAAAATGAGTACTCAAGATTGGATTCTTAAAGGTAAAAAATTGATAACAAAAAGCAAATGTTAAAAATCTAGAGCAGATGTTAGACTCTCAAAAATACAATATTAAAAAAAGTCATAAAAATTATTAAAAAAATATATGAAATTTGCTTTAAAAATAGGGTCTTGTTTTTTGCAAGGTAATCAGTTCAGTTCAGTCGCTCAGTCGTGTCCGACTCTGCGAGCCAATGAATCGCAACATGCCAGGCCTCCCCTGTCCATCACCAACTCTCGGAGTTCACTGAGACTCATGTCCATCAAGTCAGTGATGCCATCCAGCCATCTCATCCTCTGTCGTCCCCTTCTCCTCCTGCCCCCAATCCCTCCCAGCAGCAGAGTCTTTTCCAATGAGTCAACTCTTCGCGTGAGGTGGCCAAAGTCCTGGAGTTTCAGCTTTAACATCATTCCCTCCAAAGAAATCCCAGGGCTGATCTCCTTCAGAATGGACTGGTTGGATCTCCTTGCAGTCCAAGGGACTCTCAAGAGTCTTCTCCAACACCACAGTTCAAAAGCATCAATTCTTCAGTGCTCAGCCTTCTTCACAGTCCAACTCTCACATCCATACAGGACCACAGGAAAAACCATAGCCTTGACTAGATGGACCTTTGTTGGCAAAATAATGTCTCTGCTTTTGAATATGCTATCTAGGTTAGTCATAACTTTCCTTCCAAGGAGTAAGCGTCTTTTAATTTCATGGCTGCAGTCACCATCTGCAGTGATTTGGGAATAGTAGGTTATAAAAATGAAAATTAAAGGAGTCATAAAGGACTTAAAAAACTAAAATTAAAAAATGATAATAGTAAAATATATCTAGGAATTTCTCTGGAGCTGTTGTGGGCAGTGTAGGGGTTTGGAGTCAGTTCAGTTTCAGATAGTTCCTTGTTCCAGATTATACTTCTTCTCAAGGTCTATAGCCCCCTTCCAATGTAGTCAGTGCTAACTACAGGGTTTTAATCTGTTGCACCAGTCACTTCCAAAGTGGTTCCCTCTGTTTATTTTGGCTTCTTCTGTTTGCTGGTTTCTTCAGTGTCTAATTTCCGCCCTGACACAAGGGAGCAAAGGTGGTCTCTTATTTAGGCTCACTTGTTTAATTGTGCTGTGGGGAGGTAGGAACACTGCAAACAAATATCACTGGTGTGTGTGGGGAGTGCATGCTTTGTCTGGGCCACAGTGGGTTTGCCCCTACTCACAGCCTGTGTGCTTTCCTGGTCTACACTGCTCAGGCTCCAGGTGGCTCTGCAGGGGAACTGTCTAAAGCAGGCCCTGGGGTGCGTGCACTTCCCAGGTCTAAGCCACTGAGGTTCAGGTTCTCGGGTACTCCACAAAGGCACAGACTCAGCTGGGCCTGAGTTTTGTGCCCTTGGCAGGTCTGAGCAGCTCACGTGACCAGGTGCTTTGCAAGCACACTCTCCCCAGGTGTGTAGTGCATCTTATCTCCTCTCCGGTCCCAGCCACTTAGTTTCCTAGGTGTGCAGCGGGAGCGCTGTCTCAGGTGTGGCATGTGTCTCCTCTGGGGTCCTGAAGTCTAGCTGCGACCCTCCTGACAGATGTCAAATGTCCAGCATCCAAGGAAGACTTGGTTAGCAACTGGGAGCCTGCTCGCAGTTTGGTAGAGGATGCAGTCTCTGGGGCCGAGACTGTCCCTCGCCTTCTGACTCTGGCTGTTGCCCGCCTGCCTCTCTGCCTCTGGCGGGGAATGGGCAGGTCAGCAGCCGTCTAGCTCTTCTCTGGTATTCACTCAGTCCTTTGTTCTGTGAGCGGGTTTGGCAGTTCCTTAGGTTAGAGCTTCTCAAAGGAAAGTTCTCTCTCTCGCTTTCTCTTTTTTTCCCTCTCTCTCTGGCTATCCCACAGTTTGGGTTTCTATGTCACGTTAGCTCCCTCAGATTATCCTCAGGGCATTCAGGTCCGGTCTTTACCCTACGTAATGCAGCCCATGCCTCGCTGTTCAGCCTCCGCTTGCTGGTGGTGGATGCGAGCGTCTGGGCTACTTCTCCACCAGGAGTTGTGGTTAGGCATATAATCTGTGTTTTTTTGTTTTTTCCTCCCTGTTATGTTGCCTTCTGAGATTCCAAAATTCCCCACAGACCCGCCAGTGAGAGGGTTTCCTGGTGTTTGCAAACTTCTCCTCCTTCAGGACTCCCTCCCCGGTGGAAGGGTCTTCATCCCTAACTCTTTGTCTCTCTTTTTATCTTTTATCTTTTGTCCTACCTCCTTTTAAAGACAATGGGCTGCCTTTCTGGGTGCCTGGTGTCCTCTGCCAGTGTTCAGAAGTTGTTTTGTGGAATTTGCTCAGTGTTCAAATGATCTTTCAATGAATTTGTGGTGAAGAAAGTGGCCTCCCTGTCCTATTCCTCTGCCATCTTAAGACTGCCCCCTCAAGGATATATATTTTTGAATCACAAAACTTATAAATTCCAATATAATGTAATATTCATAAAAAATGCGATAGTATATGAAAGAAAACTGTATGTGATCACTTCAGACCATGAAAGATTTAATATTTATAAGACTAAAGTCTATTTTTGCACTGAACTGAACATTCAGTGTAATGGTTTCATGAACATTTTTCTTTATTCTGTCTAGTGTGCATGATGGACACAATGTGACACATCTCAATGACTAAAAATATGGACATTTTATTCTGTAATTTAAATTATTCTATGTTAAGGTTAAGAATCACAATAATGTGAGATCTATTTGCCTAGCTTCTACTTTATTCTCTAGTACTGCTATTTGGCTTTCTCTTAAAAACTCTTTAATCCCTCCTCCACATAAATATAAAGGAGAAAAATTCACTATTTAAAAATCACAGCTACTTTTTAAAGACACTAGGTCTTGTTAAAGTAATGTCTCTAAACTAAGGATAGCCCTTTGTTAAGCTAAGCACATTGATAGATTTGTATATATGAATGTAGCCAAGAACAGTTTGGCTTTAGAATTAAGAGAAAATAATTGTTCAGCTTTGTGGAGAAGAAAATTAAGGGATGAGAGACACAGAGTGGGATCAATAAACTGGTGAGAGGTCAGAATGCCACAGAAGGTAGTATGGTCTGTGAGGAATACTCAATAGCTAAATGTCTGATGATAATTGCTAATGTGAAATACCAAGTTGTTTGTAATTTAATCAAACAATGTAACAATTTATTACATATGAATAGTCATTAATTGTTCTATACACAGAAGCATCTTGTGTTAGAGTTTGCTTTAAAAAAAGTGAAAAGCTAAAGTGTTAGTCACTCAGTCATGTTTGACTCTTTGTGACCCCATGGACTTTGCCCACCAGGCTCCTCTGACCATGGAATTCTCCAGTCAAGAATACTGGAGTGTGTTGCCATTTCCTTCTCCAGAGGATCTACCCAACCCAGGAATCAAAAGAGTGTGTCCAACATTGCAGGCAGATTCTTCACTGTCTGAGCTACCAGGGAAGCCCCTTGCTCATTTGAAAGGGGTGAGCAAAGAGAATAGCTTAAAACTCATGTTTGAACCAATACTAGTTTGAAGATAAAGGCTGAAAGATTCAGTGAAGAAAATAAGAAATAGGTAGAAGCAGGGAGGGCTTCCCTGGTAGCTCAGCTATTGAAGAATCTGCCTGCAATGCAAGAGATCCTTGTTCCATTCCTGGGTATGGAAGATCCCTTGGAGAAGGGATAGGTAACCCTCCAGTGTTCTTGGACTTCCCTGGTGGCTCAGATGGTAAAGAATCTGCCTGCTATGTGGGAGACTTGGGTTTGATCCCTGGGTTGGGAAGATTCCCCTAGAGGAGGGCATGGCAACCCACTCCAGTATTCTTGCCTGGAGAATTGCCTTGGACAGAGGAACCTGGCAGGCTACAGTCCATGGGGTTGCAAAGAATTGGACATGACTGAGCAACTAAGCACACATAGCACACACAGCACACACATAGAAGCAGGGAATCACAGTCAAAGTGCTATGAAATTAGAGCCAGCCATAGGAATTTGTGAGAAAATTTAATGTGGCATTGATCTTACCAAAGGTATGGCAGCCATTTGATTTACACAAATAATGGTATGTTTTACTTTAGACTACTTGATAAGAATGATTAATCATATGGATAATGAGAAGAGAATAGTAACACTACTTGGGAATATATACCTTAACTGGCCACTAAGCTTGTTTATTAAGAGATTGGCTCTTGCATACATTACCCACAGTAAATATGAAACCCCAAAGATTAACAAGGTGCTAATACATAGTCAAAATCATAAATGTGGTATCCATGGATATTAAGGATCTAACACATATATTTTTTCATTTTTATTTATTTATAGACTATTTATAGAGCAGTTGTAGATTCACAGCAATTGAACAGAAGGTACAGATATTTCCCAGATACCTCCTATCCCACTACATGCATAGCCTGTACCATTATCAGCATCCCCCACCAGAGTGGTAAATTTGTTAGAATCGATGGACATATATTGATACATTATTATCAACTCAATGGTCACAATTTACATAAGGATTCTGTTTTGGTGTTTTCCATTCTACAGGTTTGAGCAAAAGTATAATGTCATATATCCTTCTTTACACTATCATATAGTTTTTGGGGGGCTTCCCAGGTGGCACTAGTGGTAAAGAACCTGCCTGCCAATGCAGGAGATATGAGAGAAGCAGATTCCATCCCAGGGTTGGGAAGATCCCTTGGAGGAAGGGATGGAAACTCACTCTGGTGTACTTCTCTGGCGAATCCCATTGACAAGGAGGCTGGCAGATTACTGTCTCTAGGGTTGCACAGAGTCAGACACGACTGAAGCAACTTAGCATGCAGTACACACAAAGTAGTTTTGCAATAATTAGTATAATTTCTTTCTTAAGTGCTTGGTAGAATTCACTAGTAATCCCATCTGGACCTGATGCTTTCTATTCAATTCTTCGTTTAATTTATTTACTAGATATAGGCCTATATAGATTGCCTATTTCTCCTCTTGTGAGTTTTAAATAAGGCATCTTTCAAGAAATTTATCAATTTCATCTAGGTTATCAAATTCGGTGGTAGTATTGTTCATAAAATGGTTGTTCAGTTGCCCAGTCGAGTCTGCCTCTTTACGACCCCATGGACTGCAGCACACCAGACCTCCCTGCCTCTCACTATCTCCTGAAGTTTGCCCAAGTTCATGTAGATGGCATCAGTGATCCGTCCATCTCATTCTCTGATGCCCTCTTCTCCTTCTGCCCACAATCTTTCCCAGCATCAGGTACTTTCCAATGAGTCAGCTGTTCACATCAGATTGCCAAAATACCGGGTTTTCCTGGTGGCTCAGCTGGTAAAGAATCAGCCTGCAGTGTGGGAGACTTGGGTTCGATCCCTGGGTTGGAAAGATCCCCTGGAAAAGGGAACAGCTACCCACTCCAGTATTCTGGCCTGGAGAATTCCATGGAATGTATAGTCCATGGGGTCGCAAAGGGTCGGACACGACTAAGCGACTTTCAGTTTCACATCAGCTTCAGTGTCAGTCCTTCCAACGAATATTGAGGATTGATTTTCCTCAAAACTGACTGATTTGATCTCCTTGGTATCCAAGGGACTCTCGGGAGTCTTCTATAGCATCAGTTTGAAGGCATCAATATTAATGTTCTTAATATTCCTGGAATATTATTTTAATGTCCATTAGATCTTTAGTGTTGTCTTTACTTTCTCATAATTTGTGTCCTTTCCTTTTTTTCTTCATGGCATCACTTCATGGCAAGTAGATTGGAGAAAAGTGGAAACAGTGACAGATTTTATTTTCTTGGGCTCCAAAATCACAGTGGGCAGTGACTGTAGCCATGAAATTAAATGGCACTTTCTCCTTGGAAGAAAAACTATCACAAACCTAGACAGCATGTTAAAAAGCAGAGACATCACTTTGCTGACAAAGGTCTATATAACCAAACCTATGGTTTTCCCAGTCATCATGTATGGATGTGAGAGTTGGACCATAAAGAAGGCTGACTGCTGAAGGATTTATGCTTTCAAATTGTAGTACTGGAGAAGACTCTTGAGAGTCCTTTGGACAGTGAGGAGATCAAACCAGTGAATCCTAAAGGAAATCAACCTGGAATATTCATTGGAAGGATTGATGCTGAAACTGAAGTTCTCCTATATTTGGCCACCTGATGTGAAGAACAGACTCATTGGAAAAGACCCTGATGAGGGGAGTGATGGAGGGCAAGAGGAGAAAGGGGCAACAGAGGATGAGACGGTTGAATGGGATCAGTGACTCAATGGACATGAGTTTGAGCAAACTCCAGGAGACAGTGAAGGAGAGGGAAATATGGTGTGCTGCAGTTCATGGGTTCGCAGAGTCAGACATGACTTAGCAACTGAAGAACAACTCCTTATTTCTTAGTGCAACTAGAGGTTTACTGAGTTTACAGATGTTTTAAAACAATCATTCTTTGGTTTTGATGTCAATTTCCATTGATTTCCCATTTTTAATTTTCATTTATTTCTGCTCTAATTTTTATTATATCTTTTCTCCTACTTAGTTTGGATTATTTACTTCCAGTTTTATTGAGATATAATTTACATACAGGACTATATAAGATTAAGATGTAGCATATAATGATTTGACACACATACATCATTAAACTATTACAGTTGTTTTTGTGAACATCCATCACTGCAAATAGATACAAGAAATAGAAAAAAGTATTTTTCTTTGTGATGAGAACTCTTAGGAGCAGAGAAAATTTTATTACTAGTGTAATGCAAGGAGCTTGCCCATGTTAAAAAACTGAATACACCAGTGGTTTTGGGGAAAGAATTTTTAGAGGCAAAATTTGCATGCGGAGATCTGCAGAGTGTGTGACTTTCCTCTGATTAGTTGGTGGATTGATAACAAGGTGACCATCCAGGAATCTCAATCATCAGCCTCCTTGTTCTAACCATGGACTGCAGCACACCCTGTCCATCATTATCTCACAGAGTTTGTTCAAACTTATGTCCATTTAGTCCGTGATGCCATCCAACCATCTCATTTTCTGTCTTCCCCTTCTCCTCCTGCCCTCAGTCTTTGCCAGCATCAGCGTCTTTTCCAGAGTTGGCTCTTCACATCAGGTGCCCAAAGTATAAGAGAGCTTCAGCTTCAGCATCAGTCCTTCCAATGACTATTCAGGGTTGATTTCCTTTCAGATTCACTGGTTTTATTCTCCTTGCAGCCCAGGGGACTCTCAAGAGTCTTTTCCAGCATCACTATTTGAAAGCATCAATTCTTCAGCACTCAGCCTTCTTTATAGTCCAACTCTTACATTCATACATGACTACTGGAAAAAACATAGCTTTGACTATACAGACCTTTGTCAGAAAAGTGTTGCCTCTCCTTTTTAATATACTGTCTAGGTTTTTCAGAGCTTTTCTTCCAAGGAACAAGCATCTTTTAATTTCATGGCTATAGTCACCATCTGCAGAGATTTTGGAGCCCAAGGAAATAAAATCTGCCACTGTTTCCTCTTTTTCCCCATCTATTTGCCATGAAGTAATGGGACTGTATGCCATGATCTTAGTGTTTTGAATGTTGAGCTTTACGATAGCTTTTTCACTCTCCGATTTCAACTTTACAAGAGGCTCTTCAGTTCCTTTTCATTTTCTGCTATTAGGGTGGTACCATCTGTATATCTGAAGTTATTGATATTTGTCCCAGTAATCTTGATTCCATCTTGTGACTCATCTAGCCCAGCATTTCACATAGCGTACTCTGCATATAAGCTAAATAAGCAGGGTGATGATATACAGCCTTGATGTACTCCTTTCCCAATTTTGAACCAGTTTGTTGTTCCATGTCCAGTTCTAACTGTTGCTTCTTTACCTCCATACAGGTTTCTCAGGAGGTGAGTAGGGTGGTCTGGTATTCCCATCTCTTTAAGAATTTTCCACAGTTTGTTGTGATCCACAGTGAAAGGATTTACCATAGTCAATGAAGCAGAGCTAGATGTTTTCTAGAATTCCCTTAATTTTTCTGTTATCTAAAGGATATTGGCAACTTGATGTCTGGTTCCTCTACGTTTCTAAATCCAGGTTATACATCAGGAGGTTCTCAGTTCACATACTGCTGAAGCTTAGCTTGAATGATTTTGAGCATTACCTAGCTAGAATGTGAAATCAGTGCAATTGTATGGCAGTTTGAACATTCTTTGGCATTGCCATTCTTTGGGATTGGAATAAAAACTGACTTTTTTCCAGTCCTGTGGCCATTGCCAAGTTTTCAAAATTTGCTGGCATAGCAACTGTTTGAATCTGCCCTTTGGAATTCAGGGAAAATATAGGAGGCTGAAGCCTTTTTCCTACAAAGAAGAAACAGGAACACAAAAAGGCTTTTGTACCTGGGAGTGCCACACAGTGTCCTGCTTCATTTCATGTGATTTCTAAGGAGAAATAGGATGTAATTCTTTATCATTGCTTCTCTGTAGGTAAGGTTTCCCACCTCACCCTCTCTTACTTCTTTCAGGACAATTTTTCTTTAATTTTATATAATTCAGAAATGATATGCCTGGTTCTGAGGGTTTTGGGGAATTTAGCCTGCTTCCTCTTGTCTGAGATTTCTGAATCTGTGGTTCAGTGTCAAACATTAGTTTGACATTGTTTCAGTTGTTTTTCTTTTTGTCCATTCTCTCTTTTTTTCTTCTGGTATTCCCATTACTCTTGTTACATTTTTGTAGTAGTCCTATGATCTTGGACATTTTTTCAGTCTTTGTTGTCTTGCTTTTCAGTTTTTTGAAGTTTCTATTGAGATATCCTCAAGCTCAAAGATTTTTTCCCTTAATCATGTTAAGTCTACTAATAAGCCAATCACATTTATCCTTCATTTACAGTGTTGATGATTTCTAGCATTTCTCTTTGTCTCTTTCTTAGAATTTCCATCTCTTTGCTTCATTGCCCAGTTTTTGTATGTTGTCAACTTTACCCATTAGAGCCCTTAGATAATAATCATAACTTCATATTCCTTGTCTGACAATTCTAACATATCTGTCATATCTGAGTGGGATTCTAATGCTTACTGTCTCTCTTCAAAATGTCTTTTGCCTTTTAATGCTTGTCATAATTTTATATTGGTAGCTGGATTTGACATTTCTAGCACTTATTTCCTCAGTTTTTTCTTGTTGGTTTTTGCTGTGGTAAATTGTAATTCTGTGTTTTTACTTAGTAGTCTCTCCAATTTGAGGGCCAGCAAGTGGTACTATGACCTCATTTCTTATATGGTTGTATTAATAATAAGGATTTTTCACTTTTCAGTTCCCTCAGCTTTTTACATTTTAGTATAGAGAGGCAAATTCAGAATTTCTTACCTGCTGGACCAGAACCTGAATGTCCCATGTAATTTTCATTTTGATGTCTCGTGACCAGTATTTGATTAGTTTTGTAAATCAGTATTTATTATATAACTATATATTTATAACTGGGCTTACTATTAATATAACTTCACTAAAACAAGCTTGGATTTTTTTCTCCTACAAACTTATCTATCTAGTTGATATAGACTTGCTACATACAGAAAATATTAAGTTTACCCTCTCAAAAGGTTAGGTCATTAGTTGGATAAGTCTACAGAATCTCAGGTAGGGGGCACAGTCCCATGCATCAGCAAAAATTTGGATTAAAGATTTACTGAGCATGGCTGTGCACACCAGAGCAAGATCCAGGTTTGCCCACAGCCAGTCCCTCCCATCCCTCATCCATCAGAGTGCAGACAAAAGAAGCAAGAACTACAACCCCACAGCCTCCAGAATGAAATCACAATCACAGAAAGTTAACCAAAATGATCACATGGATCACAGCCATGTGCAACACAATGAAACTATGAGCAATACTATGTAGGGCCACCCAAGACAGACATGTCATGAAGAGTTCTAATAAAACGTGGTCCACTGGAGAAGGGAATGACAAACCACTTCAGCATTCTTGCCTTGAAAACCCCATTAACAGTCTGAAAAGGCAAAAAGATATGACACCAGAAAATGAGCCTCCCCAGGTTGATAGATGTCTTATATGTTACTGGGGAAGAGCTGAGAAAAAGCTCCAGAAAGAATGAAGAGGCTGGGTCACAGTGGAAAGGAGGCCCAGTTGTGGATGTCCCTGGTGGTGAAAGTGAAGTCCAATGCTGTAAAGAACAGTACTGCATATGAAACTGGAATGGTGGGTCCATGAATCAAGGTAAATTAGAAGTGGTCAAACAGGAGATGGGAAAAGTGAACATCAACATTTTAGGAATCAGAGAACTAAAATGGATGGGAGTGGGCAAATTTAACTCTTTGCAACCCCATGGACTGTAAAAAGCCCATGGACCAGAAAACTGGAGTGGGTAGCCTCTCCCTAATCCAGGGGATCTTCCCAACCCAGGGATCAAACCCAGGTATCCCACATTGCAGGGAGATTCTTAACCAACTGAGCCACAAGGGAAACCCAAGCATACTGGAGTGGATAGCTTATCCCTTCTCCAGCGGATCTTCCTGACTCAGGAATCAAACCGGGGTCTCCTGCATTGCAGACGGACTCTTTACCAACTAAGCTATCAAGGAAGCCCTTAAATATAATCCAGTTGATCATTATATCTACTATGTGGTCAAGAATCCCTTAGAAGAAATGGAGTAGCCCTCATAGTCAATAGAAGAGTCCAAAATGCAATACTTGGGTGCAATTTCACAAACAACAGAATGATCTCTGTTTATTTCCAAGGCAAACCATTCAATATCATAGTAATCCAAATCTATGCCCCAACCACTAATGCTGAAGCAGATGAAGTTGAACGGCTCTATGAAAACCTACAAGACCTTCTAGAACTAACACCAAAAGAAATATCCTTTCATCATAGGGGAATGGAATGCTAAAGTAGGAAGTCAAGAGATGCATGAAGTATCAGACAATTTTGCCCATGGAGTACAAAATGAAGCAGGGAAAAGGCTAAAAGAGTTTGTCCAAGAAGATGCATTGGTCATACCAAACACCGTCTTCCAACAACACAAGAGATGTCTGTACACATGGACATCACCAGAGGGTCAATACTTAAATCAGATTGATTATATTCTTTGCAGGTGAAAATGGAGAAGCTCTATACACTTAGCAAAAGTAAGACCAGGAGCTGACTGTGGCTCATATCATGAGCTGATTATTCAAAAATTCAGATTTAAATTGAAGAAAGTAGGGAAAACTACTAGGTTATTCAGGTATGGCTTAAATCAAATACTGCTCCAAAATCACCGCAGATGGTGACTGCAGTCATGAAATTAAGACGCTTGCTCCTTGGAAGAAAAGCTATGACCAATGTATACAGAACATTAGAAAACAGAGACATTACTTTGCTGACAATAGCCCATCTAGTCAAAGCTATGGTTTTTCCAGTAGTCATGTATGGATGGATATAAGAAAGCTGAGCATAGAAGAATTTGATGCTTTTGAACTGTGGTGTTGGAGAAGACTCTTGAGAGTCCCTTGGACTGCAAGATCAAACCTTTCAACCCTAAAAGAAATAAGTCCCAAATATTCATTGGAAGGACTAATGCTGAAGCTGAAGCTCCAATTCTTTGGCCACCTCATGCAAAGAACTGACTCACTGGAAATGATCCTGATTCTGAGAAAGATTGAAGGCAGGAGGAGAAGGGGACGACAGAGGATGAGATGATTAGATGGCATCACTGACTGATACAGTAAACATGCCAAATAGATTCAAGGGATTAGGTCTGAAGAACTTTGGACAGTGGTTTCTAACATTGTATAGGAAGCAGTGACCAAAATCATCCCGAAGAAAAAGAAATGAAACAAGGCAAAATGGTTGCCTGAGAAAGCCGTACAAATAGCTGTGAAAAGAAAAAAAAAAAAAAAAAAAAAAAGGAAAGAGAAAAGGAGAAAAGAAAAGACATACCTATCTGAATGTAGAGTTCCAAAGAATAATAAGGAGAGATAACAAAGCCTTCTTAAGTGAACAATGCAAATAAATAGAGGAAAACAATAGAATGCGAAAGACTAGAGATCTCTTCAAGAAAATTAGATATACCAACGGAACATTTCATGCAAAGATGGGCACAATAAAGCACATTAGTGGTATGGACCTAGCAGAGGCAGAAGATAATAAGAAGAGGTGGCAAGAATACACAGAAGAACTGAACAATAATGATCTTCATGACCCGGATAACAACGATGGTGTGATCACTGACCTAGAGCCAGACATCCTGGAATAGAGTGGGCCTTAGGAAGCATCACTATGAACAAAGCTAGTGGATGTGACAGACTTTCAGCTGAGCTACCTCAAATCCTAAATGATGGTGCTGTTCAAGTGCTGCACTCAATATTCCAGCAAATTTGGAAAACTCAGCAGTGGCCACAGGACTGGAAAAGGTCAGTTTTCATTCCAATCTCAAAGAAGGGCAATGCCAAAGAATGTTCAAAACTACTGCACAATTGCACTCATTTCACACACTAGCAAGGTGCTCAAAATCCTTCAAGCTAGGCTTCAACAGTACTTGAACCTGGAGCTTTCAGATGAACAAGTTGGATTTAGGAGGGCAGAGGAACCAGAGATCAATTTGCCTACATCCATTGAATTACAGAAACAGCACGAAAATTCCAGAAACACATCTACTTCTGCTTCATTGACTATGGTAAAGCATTTGAATGTGTGGATCACAACAAACTGCAGTAAATTCTTATAAAAATGGGAATGCCAGACCACCTTACCTGCCTCCTGAGAAATGTATATGCAGGTCAAGAAGCAACAGTTAGAACCAGTCATGGAACAAGTGGTTGGTTCAGAATTGGGAAAGAAGTATGTCAAGGCTGTATATTGCCACCCTGCTTATTTAACTTATATGCAGAGTACATCATGTGAAATGCTGGGCTAGATGAAGCACAAGCTTGAATCAAGATTTCCAGGAAAAATATCAATAACCTCAGATATGCAGATGACACCACCCTTATGGCAGAAAGTGAAGAGAAACTAAAGAGCATTTTGATGAAAGTGAAAGAGGAGACTAAAACCCTGGCTTAAAATTCAACATTCAGAGAACTAAGATCATGATATCTGGTTCCATCACTTCATGGAAAATAGATGGAAAAGAAGTTGAAACTGTGACAGATTATACTTTCTTGGGCTCCAAATTCACTGCAAACAATGACTGCAGCCATGAAATTAAAAGACCCTTGCTCCTTGAAAGAAAAGCTATGACAAACCTAGACAGTGTATTAAAAAGCAGAGACATCATTTTGCAAACAAAAGTCCATATAGTCAAAACTATGGTTTTTCCAGTAGTCATGTACGGTTGTGAGAGTAGGACTATAAAGAAAGTTGAGCGCTGAAGAACCTATGCTTTCAAACTCTGGTGCTGGAGAAGACTCTTGAGAGTCCCTTGGACTGCAAAGAGGTCAAATTAGTCAATCCTAAAGGAAATCAACCCTGAATATTCATTGAAAGGACTGATGCTGAAGCTGAAGCTCTCCTATACTTTGACCACCTGACATGAAGAGCCGGCTCATTAGAAAATATCCTGATCCTGGGAAAGATTGAGGGCAAGAAGAGAAGGGGGCAACAGAGGATGAGATATTTGGAATGGCATCACTGACTGAGTGGACATGAGTTTGAGCAAACTCCAGGAGATAGTGAAGGACAGGGAAGCCCTGAATGCTGCAGTTCATAGTTTTGCAAAGAGTCAGACAGGACTTAGTGACTAAACAACAACAACAGAATCTCATAGTACTTTGAATCTGTCTATTTGTATATGTTTTATATCCTTTGAGTATTGGCTATTTACTCCACTCCTCTGTAAATGTCTGTGTCTCTCTGTCCAAGATTATATAGGGGCTGTGTCTTTCTTGTTCTTGTCTGTATCCCCAGTGCCGGCACAGTACTCTGCACATAATAAGAGCTGGATAAAATCTTGGTGTATGAGGAAGTAAATAAGAAAGTTTTTGTGAACAATAGTGCTACAAGGTGATATAAAAAAAAACCATTAAATTATCAATGTCAGGCAGAAAAACAAAACAAAATATAATGTATTAATTTGAAATTTAGGTAGTGGTCACTAAAGGAATTTGAAAAGGAAATAATTAATAATGAGAACTATGTAAAAGCTTCTCTCTCACTCTCTCTCTCTCTTTTTTTTAAAGATAGGAAGCCCCAAATAAGTTTTAGGGCACAAGGGAAATGTCAAGGGGTGTGGACATTGATTTTGCATAAGAATGTGCATTTTTCTATTTTTAATACCAAACAGATAACAGCTTGTTAGCGTTATTAATCATCAACTAGCAATGTATGCTAGAAATAAAAATATAGGTATTGACTAAGTTTGAACATACCTCATATAAAATAATTTAGAGAACATGGAAATTGAGTAATCACTATCTTTATCATAATATATTTTTCATATATTAAAAAACATTAAATCCTCCCTCAAACTTTATTTGAAAATCACACATCTTTTACCATTAGTCATCAGACCTAGTTTACGTATTTTTAAATCAACCTTATCATTCTTCTCTGGATCCACTCTAACATCCTATCTCCTGTACAAAGGTCAGGGCTCAAACTAATCTAATATTCTGCTACTCTTCAAACTACAACAGAACATTCTTTCTCATTTATTGTATTTACCTTTTGCTATAATCAGTGTCACAATGACTTTTGGGTCAGAGTAGAAATTTTGTTTGGAGGCATTCAGTTCAAGCTTGAAATTTCTTTCTACCTCAGTTGTAGGCCATTTGGTACATATCTTAACCAAACTTTTTTTCTTATTTGGACCAACTTTTTCCAACTGATCATGATTACTCAAAATTACATTTATATCTTCTAGAATGTTGGAAATTATAAATACCTTAATTTTGTCTGCTGGATATAACTTCAAGTTCTTCATTGTAAGGATCAATAGGGTGCTGAATGCTATCAAGACCGTTCTTCAGGGGTTACTATACTGCATAATCACCAAAATTGGATCCAACATCCACAATAACATGTTTCTTGCTTTTACTCAAAGTAATATAATCATTACCATAATTTTTGTTAGTTACAATGTTATGTGAAATATAATTGAGAGCCCTACTGAAATCAATACAGATCACATCTTTCCATGTGATAATATGAACCTGATCAGTTTTTATTACATGGGACTAATTTTTTCCTTTGGCATATGTAAGCTCTAAATTTGCCTCATACTAATGCTCTGGGAAGTCACAGTTTGCTAAAAATAACAGCTTGTCATTTGCCTAGGATATCTGCCAGTTCCTTAAGTAGCCAAGAATGAAAGTCACCAATGCTTTCTGATACAAATTACCCAACTTCTTATGTAATTTTTCATGCAGATACAGCATGAGACAGATGCATAGATCTCTTCTATATTTATTCAAGTAATATTTTGATCTTTGCTGGTCTAATTAATATCATTAAGAATAGTTGTTCTCATTTTATATAATGTATTGCAGACCACAAGTGAAATTCAAATAAATGGCATCTTCCTGCTGCATCTTTGGATTAAATAATCATCTTTAACCTGAAGTCTTTCAGGTCAATGTTATTGGGCAAATTTAATTAGCTGATATTGGCTAAAACTGTCTCAAATTGTATTTAGAAAAAGCAGGCCTACGGACTTCAAGTTGCATATATACAGAAGTGCCTGAATGTCTCATTTTTAAAAACTGTAGTTAGAGATGCCCAATTGAGCAAAACAAACAAATAGCATATGTCTGTCTTACCTCAACATAGAAGTTTGTTTTATCTTGTTTGTTTGTTTAAAAAAGGATAGCTCAATTATTTTTCTACCTCTGAATATACTCATCTATTGTCACCATGAGTGAGATTCCCATAAGGTTTCATAAGTTATTTTCACTGTTATAGCCTTATAAAAAAATGTCACTTCACAATAACGTTCTTGTCATGAATACTTCTAGAGAGGGCATTCTAAAGGAATAATCCATAATCAAAGAACCCAGAGGCATTTTCTTTCTAATTCCTGAAGTTGGAAAAAGCAAAATAAACTGCTATATTGTTTATGGGTAGACTGAGTCTATGATATTTTTTTGAGGAATTAAAGGGGGAAAATCAGTCATTGTTAGCAATGATTTTTGCAAGATTTCCTTTCAGAATTGATCTTAATTTTGTCAGATAATATATCTTCTCTGAAATGTATAAGTAGGAATGTGACTTACATCCCTTTAAATTGTAACATACTTTATGTGTGTAACATTCTGGAGCATTTTTAAATCAGAAGAGATTTGTGATTATATGTACTATTACTGAATCCTATAATCATAATAAATTGTGTGATATGAAAAGGATGCACACTTTTCCTATTTTCAGCAAAGGAAATGTCAATGCTTAAACAATAGAGATATCAGACCCTGTTGCCTCTCTTTTTCTGAATCCCTTCTCTCCCCACGAGGGAGGCAGATCACATTATCATGCTGGTCTTCATTGGTTGTCAGGCTGGTCTTCACTGAGTTGGGGTCAACTGGTGTTTTGATTGACCCTATCGTGGCGATGCCATTCTCAAGTTCACATCACTGTACTCTCAAAGCCCCTCAAATCTGCTCAAGTACCTAAATTCCCAACTGGAATTATTGTTTTCTTTTAGCCCTTTGGGATGAGCCTTACCTAGACTTCTGAGACAAAAACCCTAACAGCTGCCCCAGACCAGAACCTTGAAGAGGAGGTGACAGACCCCAATTCCATAAAAAAGCCACCCGAGTCCTAAGGACTAAAATTGGCATCTCAGTCCTTTGAGCAACCCGAGTGCACTGTGGCTGCTTAAAGCATTTGTTCTCAATTCTGAATATATATTGAAGTCTTCCTGAGGCATGGAGCCTACCCTTTGGTAACTACATTGGAATCTCTGGAGGGTGTTCCCAAGGCAGCTGTGTTTTTAAAATGGTCTCCGATTTTATTGTTCAGCTAGAACTGAGAACTACTGACCTAGAAGAACCAACACTGTGTGGTCCTTGGTCTTGTTTCAGATTCCCACAGATATGAATGCATTCACCAAATAGTTACTAAAAGTTTTCTGAGTTATAGATACTGTTGTAGATAAGGGGATAGAATTATGGGCAAAATAACAAACCTACTACCATCATGGAGCTTAAACTCTAGTAGGGATCTTTTGTTCTGTTTTAGGTCTGGTGGAAAACAGTAAAACCAGTCCAGTGTCAGTTATCTCAGAGCTCCTTGAGCTATCCAGGAGAAAATGAGAATTCTCTTCATGCTCCCTCAGTCATCAGCTACTTCTTCTGAACCTTGACATGAGCTAGAATCCCCAAGGATGAAACTCCTTCCCACTCATTATTCTCCAAGAGTTCAAGAATTGAGTCAGGGTCAAGTGGTGTAATGATTGACCCTATCTTGCTGGTGGCAGTCTTAACTTGGATGGGGGTCTGTGATAAAATAATCTGTGTATGTGATATTTGCCAAGAACTACGATATAGGGCTTGAGAGGTGATCTATCAGCCATAAGTTCAACCTGAGGTCACATTCTTACTTTTAACACTCTGAACACCTCTGAACTTGTCAACAAGGCTAAAGAATTAGTGAGGATACTTTAGGAGATCTCCAAACCTCAAGTGGGTTATCATAAAAAATGATAATAGTATTTACCTTGAATGGCTGTTGTATTAAATGTTATCTTTCCTAAACTCCTCAACCTAATATTCAAGATGGTCCATCATTTCCTCAGAACTACATCACTCCACATAGCTCATAATCTAATTACCCTAAATACTTTTTTCCCCTTTCAATAGCATGCAATAAGCCTTTACACATGTTAGCAAAACATGTCACCATTAGCATTTTATAATTGCATTGTATTCTAGTATATCGATCCACCAGAATTTGCTGTTGTTGGACATCTTGATTGCTTCAAAGTTTTCTTGACTATAACAAAGCAAATAAATTAAATTATATAATTAAATCTGCCCTAATTAGTCCAAACACTCTTCTGAATGTTCTATGATTCTTTCTTATTTTCTTCAGCTGTTCCTCCTTATTTTTCTAATCTGTTAGCCAAGCAGCATAGTCCTCAAAACTTTTTGTTTCCCTTGGTGAAAAATCATTGGATTGTATGGATTTAAGTATCATTTCTACCCACTCCAGTATTCTTGGGATTCCCTGGTGGCTCAGACAGTAAAGAATCTGCCTGCAATGTGGGAGACCTGGGTTCGATCCCTGGGTTGGGAAGATCCCCTGGAGGAGGGCATGGCAACCCACTCAAATATTCTTGCCTGGAGAATGCCCATGGACAAAGGAGCCTGGTGGGCTGCAGTCCATGGGGTCACAAAGAGTTGGACATAACTGAGCAACTAAGCACAGGGCATTAGACACTAATAATTCCCAGACACATATACTCAGCTCAGAACTTCCAGTGTCCTCCAGAATTATATTCTTCACTGCTTCCTGCTACACATTCTCACTTATAAGTCTCACAAGCAATTGAAAATCAACATGTCCCAAACCAAACGCCTGCCTTTCCAATAAAACACACAACTGCCACAGATTTCTCTATATCAGTAATTGTCAACTTCATTTTTCTAGTTGCCTCAGCCCAAATTTAGATTAATTCTTGCCTTTTTTTTTTATCACAACCTAGTACATGATGTTGGCTCCATCTTCAAACTATATACTTAATCCACATAAATTGCTACTATAATACAAGCCACCAGCATCTCCCTACTGGGTTGCTGCAACAGTCTCCTAACAGATCTTCCTGGTTGTTCCCTGCACTCCCCCCAAAGAGTCTGTTCTCAACAGGGTAACCAGAATGATCGTAATACAGTTCATATCCCTCTGCTGAAAACAATCCAGTGAACCAATAGCTTCCCATCTCAATTAGAGTAAAATTAAATTATTGTAGTAGTCTAGACACTGCAAAATCTGCTCCCTCTTTACTTGTTAGCTCTCTGACCTCAAAATTCTAATACAGTCTCCCCTCATACTTTCTGGTCCAGCTCCATTGACGTTCTTGGGATTTTCCTAATTGATCTGCCATACTTCTTTCTCAGGACCTTTGCACGAGCACTTTCTTCTATTGCGATACTACCTGGAATGCTGTCACTAGATATCTTCATGGCTAGCTGCCTCACTTTCCTTAAAGTTTTGCACCTCAGGAAAGCCCCTTTGTATTTTAAACAAAGATCAGTATTTCTTATCCCACTTTGTTTTTCAAAATAGAAGTATGCAATGACACATACTATACATTTTACTAATTTATTTATTGTATTCTTTTTTTTCCACTAGCCTGTAATTTCATGATGGCATAGATTGTTTATTTTGATCACTGTTATATGCCCAGCACCAATATTAAATGATCATGTTCAAATAATATCATGCTTACTTTATATAAATAAATATCACATTTACAGTCTTCAATCGTTTTACACATATAGTGAGTGTCTAGCTTCCTTGATAAAAAATGTGCTCTGTGTAGCCCTTCAACATATATTTGTTGAGTGAATGAGCAAATATTTCTATATTATAAAATATACTGGCTTTAAGCTTCATTCAAACTGACACCTTTGGTCTAGCAGCTTTTTTTCCTTCCCGCCTTGGGAGAGTTTTATTTATTTTTTTTTAATTTTGGATTATTAATTTTTAGGGGGAGGAGTTAATATTGTTTCTTTTATTTAACTTTAGTTTCTTATAGATATAATATGGGTGAATCTTGCTTTATTATTCAATCCATGAATCTCTTCCTTTTTTCCCTTTCTCCTGTTTCTTGCATTGATTTTGATCATGAGGTAAATTAATGTGTTTTTTCTTATGTTCATTCTGCTTGGGGTTTGTTTAGCTTTTTATATTTGAGGATTTATAGTTATCATTATAATTTTGTATTATTTATTTTATAACATATTTATATATGATTAACATACAATATATATTGTCACCCTGATTATTTAATTTATATGTAGAATTCAGTTCAGTCAGTCAGTTGTGTCTGACTCTTTGCAACCCCATGGACTGCAGCACACCAGGCCTCCCTATCCATCATGAAATCCCAGAGTTTACTGAAACTCATGTCTATTGAGTCTGTGATGCCATGCAACTATCTCATCCTCTGTTGTCCCCTTCTCCTCTGGCCTTCAATCTTTCCCAGCATCAGGGTCTTTTCAAATGAGTCAGTTCTTCACATCAGGTGGCCAAAGTATTGGAGTTTCAGCTTCAACATCAGTCCTTCCAATGAACACTCAGGATTGATCTCCTTTAGGATGGACTGGTTGGATCTCTTTGCAGTCCAAGGGACTCTCAAAAGTCTTCTTCAACATCACAGTTCAAAAGTATCAATTTTTTGGCGCTCAGCTTTCTTTATAGTCCAACTCTCACATCCATACATGACTACTGGAAAAACCATGGCCTTGACTAGATGGACATTTGTTACATCATGTGAAATGCCAGGCACAAGCTGGAATCAAGATTGCCAGGAAAAATATCAGTAACCTCAGATATGTATATGATACCCACCTGTATGGCAGAACCTCCTTGATGAAAATGAAAGAGGAGAGTGAAAAAGTTGCCTTAAAACTCAACATTCAAAAAACTAAGATCATGGCATCAAGTCCCATTACTTCATGGCAAATAGATGGGGAAACAATGAAAACAGTGACAGACTTTATTTTCTTGGGCTCCAAAATCACTGCAGATGGTGACTGCAGACATGAAATTAAAAGACACTTTCTCCTTGGAAGAAAAGCTAGGATAAACCTAGATAGCATATTAAAAAGCAGAGACAGTACTTTGCCAACAAAAGTCCATCTAGTCAAAGCTATGGTTTTTCCAGTAGTCATGTATGGATGTGAGAGTTGGACCATAAAGCTGAGCACCGAAGAATTGATGCTTTTGAACTGTGTTGTTGGAGAAGACTCTTGAGAGTCTCTTGGACTGAAAAGAGATCCAACCAATCAATCCTAAAGGAAATCAGTCCTGAATATTCATTGGAAGGACTGTTGTTGAAGTTGAAGCTCCGATACTTCTGCCAACTTATGCGAGGAACTGAATCATTAGAAAAGACCCTGATGCTGGGAAAGACTGAAGGCAGGAGGTAAAGGGGACGGCAGAGGATGAGATGATTGAATTTCATCACTTGCTTGATAGAAATGAGTTTGAGCAAGCTCTGAGAGTTGGTGATGGACAGGGAAGCCTGCCATGCTGCAGTCTATGCAGTTGCAAAAAGTCGGACATGACTGAGTAACTGAACTAAAGTACAATAAAACTCTACCATTTAAATTATATAATTTAATAGTTTAGTACTCAGAGTTGTGCATTGAAAACCATAATCAACTTTAGAAAATGTCCATTGTTCCCCAAATAAAGCACATACCTTTTAATAGTCACCCTCCCCACAATTCCTTTCAACACTACCCACCATCCCAGTACTGTTGTTGCTGTTTAATCACTAAGTTGTGTCTGACTCTTTTGCGACCCCATGGACTGTAGCCCACCAGGCTCCTCTGTTCATGGAATTCTCCAGGCAAGAATACTGGGGTGGGTTGCCATATCCTACTCCAGGAGATCTTCCTGACCCAGGGATTGAACTCACATCTGCAATGGCAGGCAGATTCTTTATCACTGAGCCAGTAGGGAAGTCCTAGGTCAGTACTGGGAAGCCACTATTTTGTGTCTCTATACATTTGCCTAAAGGCCTTTCCAGGTGGCTCAGTGGATAAAAGAATCCACCTGCGATGCAGGAGAACAAACCCTAGTGGTAGGTCAGGAAGATCCCCTGGAGGAGGGCATGGCAACTCACTCCAGTATTCTTGCCTGAAGAATTCCATGCACAGAAGAACCTGGTGAGCTGCAGTTCATGGGGTCACAAAGAGTCAGACCAGACTGAAGCGACTGAGAACACACACAAAGTGAACATTTAATATAAATGGTCATACAATATATGGTCTTTTGTGACTGGCTTCTTTCTTAAGCCTGTTTCAAGGATCATCCTTGTGTATGTTTCAGTACTTCATTTGCTTTTATTGATATATTTTATTATAAAGTCATTAAGAAGCTAAAATAGCATTAACCTTTTAGGTTAAAAACTGAGAGTCTTGACCTTGGATCAGTGATATGCCACAATTAGACATACATTCCATTGTAGGAATATACCATTTCTTATTTATCCATTAATCAATTTATGGACATTTAAGTTGCTTCCACTTTTTGGTTACTATGACTAATATTGCTATGAACATTCATGTAACAAGATTTGGAATGGACATGATTTTTCCATTTCTCTTAGGTATAAAATTAGGATTGGACTTACCTGGTTATATGGTAACATTTTACATTTAACCTTTTGAGGAACTGCCATACTGCTTTTCAAGGTAACTGCACATTTTACGTTCCCACCAGCAGTATGTGAGATTTTAGTCAAGTAGTTCTTACATGGAATACTTAATTTTTCTGAATAAAAGAGTTGTATTGGTATGAATCTACCACATCAGTAAGTAATAGAATTATTGTTTCCCTGATCACCCATAAATAGTAGATGTTTATAATATAATTTATTTTAACAATAATTTTACAGCAAAAATATTACTCTGTTGCCTTAATTTGCATTCATTTGATTACACATGATGCATTCAAGTGAGTTACACATGATTTCATGTTCAAGTCATTTATTTACATTCTTTTGTAAATTATTTCCATCGTCTGTCACTTCTTCCTGTTATGTTAGTGTTAATTATTGTTTTTAAGAATTTTTCTATAATAAATAAATCAACTATTTCCAATCATATGTAACTATTTATCTCCTTTTGATAGAAAATACATTCTTACTTTTGAAATGATTTGAAATTTATACTGTCATGATGTTTTGTGCATAATGAATTTTCATACTTAGAAAGTCATCTTTAACTAGTATATTCCATTACTTATTCTTTTCTTAATTTTAACTTTTTATTTTATATGAAATCCATGTTGATTTACAGTCTGAATTGGGGATCTAAGTTTTCTGATATCATATAACATTTTTTTAAAAATGTAAAGAAAGTGAGACAAAAGTAATTTTCAGTTTAACTCTTAGTAGATAGAAAATTTAATGAACCAATGCATATTATGTTCAATGTAGTAGTATCAGTTACACCAAATATGCACAAAATGCATTAGGAAATTTGATTTCACCTTCACTGAAGCAAAAGGGAAATGCCAAGTATTGGTATGAGTGGCATTTGACCAGTGGTCTAGTGGTTAGGATTTGGTATTCTCACTGCTATGGCATGGGTTTAATTGTTGGTTGGGGAATTGAGATCCTACACAGGTTGTGCAGTGTGGAATAAACAAATAAATAATCAGAAGTGAATCTTGGCAATATCAAAAAGGAGTTTGTCCTAAATGAAAGCATATATCATCAAGCAACTGTGTATCAGGATCTTTGGGTAACTCCATATATCAATTCAGTTCAGTCGCTCAGTCATGTCTGACTCTTTGCAACACCATAGACTGCAGCACACCAGCCTTCCCTGTCCATCATCAACTCCTGGAGCTTGCTCAAACTCATGTCCATCTAGTCGGTTTTTCCATCCAACCATCTCATCCTCTGTTGTCCTCTTCTCCTCCCACCTTCAATCTTTCCCAGCATCAGGGTCTTTTCTAATAAGTCAGTTCTTCTCATGAGGTGGCCAAAGTATTGGAGCTTCAACTTCAGCATCAGTCCTTCCAATTAGTGTTCGGGACTAATTTCCTTTAGGATTGACTGGTTGGATCTCCTCGCAGTCAGAGGGACTCTCAGGAGTTTTCTCCAACACCCCAGTTCAAAAGCATCAATTCTTTGGTGCTCAGCTTTCTTTATAGTCCAACTCTCACATCCATACATAACTATTGGAAAAAAAAAAACTTTGACTAGACAGACCTTTGTTGGCAAAGTGATGTCTCTGCTTTTTAATGTGCTGTCTAGGTTTGTCATAGCTTTTCTTCCAAGGAGCAAGTGTTTTCTAATTTCATGACTGCAGTCACCACCCGCAGTGATTTGGAGCCCAAGAAAATAAAGGCTGTCACTCTTTCCATTGTTTCCCCCATCTATTTGCCATGAAGTGATGGAACCGGAAGCCATGATCTTTGTTTTTTGAATGTTGAGCTTTAAGCCAGCTTTTTCACTATCATCTTTCATTTTATCAAGTTCTTCCATAGGGATGGGTGTCATTTGCATATCTGAGGTTATTGATATTTTTCCCAGAAATCTTCATTCCATCTTGTGCTTCATCCAGCCTGGCATTTCACATGATGTACTCTGAATATAAGTTAAATAAGCAGGATGACAGTATACAACTTTGATGTACTCCTTTCTCAATTTGGAACCACTCCATTGTTCCATGTCCAGTTCTAACTATTGCTTCTTGACCTGCATACAGATTTCTTAGGAGGCAGGTAAGGTGGTCTGATATTCATATCTCTTTAAGAATTTTCCACAGTTTGTTGATATCCACAGAGTCAAAGGCTTTAGTGTAGTCAATAAAACAGATGTTTTTCTGGAATTCTCTTACTTTTACTATGAACCAACAGATGTTGGCAATTTGATCTCTGGTTCCTCTGCCTTTTCTATATCCAGTTTGAACATCCGGAATTTCTTAGCTTACCTACTGTTGAAGCATAGCTTGAAGAACTTTGAGCATTACTTTGCTAACGTGTGAGATGAGTGCAATTCTGTGGTAATTTGAACATTCTTTGACATTACCTTTCCTTTGAATTGGAATGAAAACTGACTTTTTCCAGTCCTGTGGCCACACTTGAGTTTTACAAATCTTCTGGCATATTGAGTGCAGCACTTTAACAGCATCAATTTTTATGATTTGAAATATCTCAGCTGGAATTCTATCACCTCCACTAGCTTTGTTCATAGTGATATTTCCTGAGGCCCACTTGAATTCACACTCCAGGATGTCTGGCTCTAGGCGAGTGATCACACCATTATGGTTTTCATTAAGATTTTTTTTTTTTTGGTACAGTTTTTCTGTGTATTCTTGCCACCTCTTCTTAATATCTTCTGCTTTTGTTAGGTCCAAACCATTTATGTCCTTTATTGTGCCCATTGCATGAAATGTTCCCTTGGTATCTCTGATTTTCTTGAAGAGATCTCTAGTCTTTCCCATTCTATTATTTTCCTCTATTTCTTTGCATTGATCACTTAGGAAGGCTGTCTTACCTCTCCTTGCTATTCTTTGGAACTCTGCATTTAGATGGATATAGCTTTCCTTTTTTCCTTTTCCTTTTTCTTCTTTTCATTTCCAAGCTATTTGTAAGGATTCCTCAGGCAACCATTTTGCCTTTTTGCATTTCTTTTTCTTGGGGATGATTTTGATCACCACCTCCTGTAGATTTTATGAACCTTTGTCCATAGCTCTTCAGACACTCACTATCAGATCTAATCCTATGAATCTATTTGTCACTTCCCCTGTATAATCATAAGGGATTTGATTTAGGTCATACCTGAATGTTCTAGTGGTTTTCCCCTTCTTTCTTCAATTTAAGTCTGAAGTCGGCAACAAGGAGTTCATGATCTACACCACAGTCAGCTCCAGGTCTTGTTTTTGCTGGCTATATAGATCTTTTTTCCATCTTTGGCTGCAAAGGAAATAATCAATCTGATTTTGGTATTGACTATCTGGTGATGTCCATGTGTAGAGCCTTCTCTTGTGTTGTTGGAAGAGGGTGTTTGCTATGACCAGTTCATTCACTTGGCAAAACTCTATTAGCCTTTGCCTGCTTCATTTTGTACTCCAAGGCCAAACTTGCCTGTTACTCCAGGTATCTCTTGACTTCCTACTTTAGCATTCCAGTTCCCTATGATAAAAAGGACATCTGTTTCAGGTGTTAGTTCTAGAATGTCTTGTAGATCATAATACAACCCTTCAACTGTTTGCGCCCGAGACACTGCTTCCCAGAGGCGTCATGCCTTCTCGTGGTGGAAGCATAGACAGTCTGATTCCTGGCTTTCCCGCTCCTCCTATGTTTGTAAGGCCCAGCCCACCTGGCTGTCTGAAGTCTCCAAGATGCCAAATGCAAGATATTCCATCTTCCCTCGAGCCTAATCATTTCATTTAAATTGAATACCTATTCACTTAGCAAAGATTTAATAACTACGTACTATGCATTATAATTTCTGACAATGCCTAGGAATAAGGTGACTCCCACTTTTATAGATGCTACCTTCTCATTAGGAAAGGGGTGGAAGGAACAGACATTAAACAATAACAAATGATTTTATAATTACACTTGTAGTGTTATAAAAGAAAATTATAGTGTTAAGATAGCCTATTAGAGGAGTGTCTGACCTACATTTTAGGGCCAGAGAAGGCCTATCAGAGGAAATGGCATTCAATTTAGAACCTAAGAAGTGACTATGAGTTAGGCCTGCATAATACAGCGGAAGGGTGGTGTTAATGCAGGCCCAGAGGACTGAGGCAAGTTATGAGGCAGAAAGGAACACCTAATTGGGGATGTCTCTAATGTGGGATAGCAGAATACATCAGTCCTATGCATGAGTAAATATTGCATCTGAAGTAAATTACTGAGGGATATTTTATTTTTCATCACATTGAAAGAGTTTTATCAAATTAATAAGAACATATCTGTGGATTATGCTGCTGCTGCTAAGTCGCTTCAGTCGTGTCCGACTCTGTGTGACCCCATAGATGGCAGCCCACCAGGCTCCCCTGTTCCTGGGATTCTCCAGGCAAGAACACTGGAGTGGGTTACCATTTCCTTCTCCAATGCATGAAAGTGAAAAGTGAAAGGGAAGTTGCTCAGTCGTGTCCAACTCTTCGCGACCCCATGGACTGCAGCCCACCAAGCTCCTCCATCCATGGGATTTTCCCGGCAAGAGCACTGGAGTGGAGTGCCATTGCCTTCTATAATTATCAATAATTTGGGGATGCTGAAACACATGCCATCTGGTATGTTTAAAATATTATGGAGTCTGTTTTAGAAACAACCTGGGAAAAATGCCTCGGTATAATGTGGCAGAATAGTAAGTGTGCTTCCTAAGGATTCACATAAATGGTGGCTTATCAGCTGCTTTGGAGATGCATTGCTCCACTCTACTCTTTCTTATGATGATTCCTCATGCTGCATTCCTTTCCCCTTCCCTTGTCATTCTTCCATTACTGAACAGCATAACTGTCTTCTAATCTACATCCCGTTATCTCATACCTCTTTGGCTTCAGAATGATCTCCTTTACTCTGACCTCCCCAAAGCTTATCAAGTTGGAATTCCTTAATTACCTTTCTCTTTTCTCTTCTTTCCAATGTAGCTGAGGTTTAATGGGACAGAGGCTAAGTGTTGCACACTTGTTCTGAAGTCATCACGCTCACCCCACTTCTCAATTATTGTTAACCACTACTATTCTCCTAGGGCTTTAATACTAGACTTCCAGTATTAATATATGAAAACTGTTGACTGAGGAGTCAACAGTGATTACAGTTCACATTTGGAATGAGAAACATCACAGAAACCGAACTGGGAAGAAACTTTTAGACTAATTTAGCTTCATGCTTTGAGGAAATGCCATTGTGACCCCTCCTATCTCCTCCCCCACTCTCTCTGACTTTGCCTTGAGGAAGTTATTTGCTTTCTAAGCTTCCATAACTTAGCAAATGCTGCTCTGTACTGTGAATGACTATCTACCCACTTATCATCTCTGCTATCCATGGAACTTGTGGAATGCAGGTACCATGACTTGCTCATTATGCACAGCTAAATGCTTGAAATGTAACAGAGACCCAATAAATATGTTTGAAGTTAAATGGTGTTAGTATGAATTGGCTGGCACTGAAAACAAACCTGTGCAAAAATTACAACATGGACTAGACAGGTTTTTCAGCTGTGCACCAATCTGGTTCCAAGTCTGCCAGCCAAAAGGGGTGTGTAGGGAACTTCACAGATGAGAGTCAAGTGCTGAAGCATTAGTTCCCTACAGATAATGCCAGTGGGAATTATTTTGCATGAGAAATTACTCAGATCACAGTGTCTATCCATGGTTCCCATATAACACAAGGTATCTTTTGCATTTAGTGTCTTTAGGTGTATGTCATTAAAACCGATTGACAAGCAGTTTTTTGTTTTGTTTTCATTTAACAAGAATTGGGGGGAAAATCTGGATGTATTTTGAGGGTTTGAAGTAGGCAGATGACTCAGTGTGAAGATGCTTCTTTGAGGAGTTGCAAACACTTAAGTAGTGACACATGTCACCAGCCCTGGAGGCCCACACATGGTGGGGGATTTGATATAAGACGCAGGATAGATTGCAACCATAATAGAGTGAATAAACAGGAACAGAAGTGTCAGCACATTACTACATAGGGCACATGAGCAAAATTTACATGCACAGTTTGGTACTGACTTCATAGTAAGTGATATACAATGGATTGCTTACAAAAGCAAATATTAGGGATTATAATTTGAGACCTGCTGAATTCCCATGGTATTGCTTTGTAGAGATATCATTTGAGAAACAGAGAAAGAAAAGTAATTGTACAAATATCTGCAAATCAATTGTTAATGATACTAGATAAAGAACAGAGTAGTGGTGGTTTAGTCACTAAGTCATGTCCAAGTCTTGCAACCCCATGGACTGTAGCCCCTCCTCACCAGGCTCCTCTGTCTGTGGGATTCTCCAGGCAAGCATACTAGAGTGGGTAGCCTATCCCTTCTCCAAGGCATCTTCCCAACCCAGGGATTGAACCCAGGTCTCCTGCACTGCACACAGATTCTTTACCATCTGAACCACTGGGGAAGCCCAAGGAATAGTGTGGCCACTCTGCATACCAGTGCTGCTAGGTGTCAGCTTCTTATTTCCGGAGGAAAAAAAAAAGGACTTCCAAGTGGCACTAGTGGTAAAGAACCCACCTACAAATGCAGGAGACCCAGGAGACCCAGGTTCAATCCCTGGGTTGGGAAGATCCCCTGGAGAAGGAAATGGCAACGCACTCTAGTATTCTTGCCTGGAGAATCCCATGGATAGAGGAGCCTGGCGGACTACAGTCTATGGGGTCACAAAGAGTTCGACATGACTGAAGCAACTAGGTGGGATATGGGATACAACACATGGCAAGATATTTGGATGTACTCTGATACATGGCACTGATACTAGAGCATGAATGTTGGACAACAACACAAAGTTTGAGAGTTGCATGAGGCATAGGTTAGGTACAGTACTTTTCAGTACTTGCTTATTCTATAATCCTTATGTTTTGTGTAGGGTTGGGTTGGAAGGAAAAAGAGAATTTGAAGGTCTAATTTTTATTTAGAAAACATACCATTTTGGAAATTGCCTACCTGAGGTATATCTTGCCTATCATTTTATTACACGTAAGACAAGAAAAGAGAAGGGAATAAACACTGGAGGAAATCAAGTTAGACTGACTTATTAAATTATATGCATGTTTTAAGTATATTTGAATGATATTTCCAGGTATGAATTATTATAAAGTAACATTTTATAGATTATTATCTAATTAAATGAAATTATTAAATGAAAAATTGAGAGTAATAATTAATACTTCAAATGTTCATTTACAAAGAGATACTGCTAAAATGCTTGCAGAAAAAATGTAATCCTTAAGAAACTTAAACATACATGACAAAGTTCTTTATATTAATAATTTACTTAGCATACCCTTCTTGGATGAGATTCCTCAATGGCTCAGCAGGTAAAGAATCCACCTGCAATGTAGGAGATGCAGGAGACTCGGGTTCAATCCATAGGTCGGGAAGATTCTTTGGAGGAGGAAATGGCAACCCACTCTCGTGTTCTTGTCTGGAAAATTCCATGGACAGAGGAGCCTGATGGGCTATAGCCCATAGTGTCCCAAAGAGTCAGACACCACTGAGTGACTTAGCATGCATGCACCCTTTTTGGATAATCCAAAAAGGAAATTTTCATTCAACTCATAAGGAATTGTAAATTTGTATTGATGCATATCCACAATGTATAGAATGATTCTTCTTCAGTAAGTATTATGAAAAAATTATTACAGTTTAGCATTTAGCTCAGGTTATCCATAGTAATTATTTAATTTTATTTAGCCAACATTTATTTAATAGAAGGTGTCAGGTATTGTTCTATGTGCTTTACAAATATGAATGCAATTAATCATTATAACTATTCTCTGAAGTGAATACTCATTATCTATGATTTACAGATGAGGGCATTAAAACTCAGAGTGGTTTTAAGTAATCCACTCAGAGTCACAGAGATGGTAAATGAAAGAGCCAGGATCCAAATTCAGGCAATCTGGCTCCAGACTGCTGACTCTTAACCACTGTTAGACACATCTGATATTGTATTCAACTATCATCCTATGTTCAAATCAGAATGAAAAAGTGAAATCTTCAAATCTCTGCCCCAGCACTTCCTACCAGTGAGGCCTGGTGTGATACGATTAGCAAAGACCTCTGAATGTTTGACTTGATAAAATATTTATTTCTACCACCTAATCTGAACTTTTCTTTGGGGTGACTGGTTGCCATTTGGGAAAATGTCAAAGCTTTATATGCTCTTTATTGGAAGATTAATGTAGTTTTTTTTTTTTTTTTTTTTTTTTTTTTAAGAGTAAGCCAACAGGCACTGGTGTTGAAGAGGCCCAGTATCGCAGGCCAATGTGTCACATCCAGGCCTTTGAGTATGCAGTTTCCTCTGTCCTTTATATCGTTATAAAATTTATTCCTGTTTGTTCTGTCCTTCAGGTCTCAGCTCACCAGTGACTTCCTCAGAGAGGCCTTTCCTAAGTCCCTATTTCACACACACACACACACACAATCACGGGCTAAATCAGCACCCTGGTCTTCTTCATAGCACTGCTTACTATAAGAAATCATGTTTATTTCCTTTTCTATTCCCTCTTCTCCTTGTATAAACCTCATGATGACAGAGTTCTGTCTGTTTTTACTCACTTCTATATATTCACTATCCATCTAGGCACATGAATGGTACTCAGGAAACAGGCTTTTTAATAATAGAATAAAATAACTAAAGAGTAGCATATCACAAAGTAATGCTGGGGCTGCCTTGGTGATCCAGTGGATAGGAATCTTCCCACCAATGCAGAGGACATGGGTTTGATCATCCCTGGTCCAGGAGGATTCCATGTGCTGTGGGGCAACTGAGCCCATGCGCCACAACTACAGAAGCCTACATGCCTGAGAGCCTGTGCTCTGCAACAAGAGAAACCACCACAATGAGAAGCCTACACACTGCTCACCACAACTTGAGAAATCCCACATGCAGCAATGAAGACCCAGCACAGAAAAAAATTAATTAAAAAATTAAAGCAAGGCAGGGGAGCAAAATTTACCATCCCAAAATGTCTCTTTGAAAGTGTATTATTTCAAGCTGAAGAGAATCAAGACCCAAAAGATTCAGAAAAAAAGTTTTGACTTTCCAACTAATTGCCTGAAGAATTTAGATGGGGGACTATTATAAGAACAGAACTATCAGTAGAGACATGGGCAAAGAATACAGGCTAGGTGTGGTTCGGACAAGTCTTAGAGATCAGAGTCCAGTCTGAGCTCCATTGTTATGCCTGGCCCAGCAAACCTTTGCTTTTCCATTCACAGGTGAATTGCCTTCCAATCAGGTTGGGCTGCTTGCCACTCAAAAGCCAATTTCCTGAGAGAGAAATTTTGGTTGAAACGTAAGATTGCTTTATTCATGAGGCCAGCAAATTGGCAAGAAGGTAGACTCATATCCAACTACAAACTCTGAAGATTCTGCTGACCAGGAACTTTTTTAAAGGGAAAAAGAGGAAGTAATCACAATTAATCTTTTGGGGGAGGGCGTCAGAATCTCCATTATTGTTATCTTTCACTGTGTGCACACTTTTTCTGATTGGTTGGTGGTGAGGTAACAGGGGTAGCTAGGCCTTAGTTCCTTCAGAAGAACTCAAAGATATTGCTTTGTATATCCCTTGAGGAGGAACCAGGACTCTGGCCTATCATTGCCCTATTGTTTCTTGATTGCCCTTCCTTTTCTTATGCATTCCCTCATTTTTCTGATTAGCAACTATTTGAATCTGCCCTTTGGAACTCAGGGAATGTCAAGGAGGCTGCTGCTGCTGCGTCGCTTCAGTCGTGTCCGACTCTGTGCAACCCCATAGACGACGGCCCACCAGGCTCCCCCATCCCTGGGATTCTCCAGGCAAGAACACTGGAGAGGGTTGCCATTTCCTTCTCCAATGCGTGAAAGTGAAAAGTGAAAGTGAAGTCACTCAGTCGTATCCGACTCTTAGCGACCCCATGGACTGCAGCCTACCGGGCTCATCCATCCATGGGATTTTCCAGGCAAGAGTACTAGAGTGGGGTGCCATTGCCTTCTCCACAAGGAGGCTGAATGAAGCCTTTTTCTACAAACAGGAAAGAATTTCTATACCAGAGGGCCCCACAGGATCTTTCTTGATTTCAAAACTAATACTCCCAATATCTTCTTTTGTCTTTAGCTGAAGTTAGTATTCAAGGTGAGTATTTCAACCATTTTTTCAAGTTGCTCTGTTCTCTTGGGTCTCTCCCATGTATTTATGTTATTAAAGTTTTGTGTGGTTTTCTCCTATTAATCTGTCTCATGTCAATTTAATTCTTAGGCCAGGCAGAGAAAGCTAGAAGGGTAGAGGGAAATTTCTTGCTGCCAGACAGCAGCATTTACTAGAAGCAATGAAAGAAACAAAGCAGGAGGAGATGGGAGTGCTGTGTAACCCAAATGCCTCTGTTATATAAAGAGTATTTTCATGGTTTCACACTCAATTCTAGGGACATGGAGGGAACTGTTCAAGTTACTTTCCAAGGAAAGAGGTACACAATGGTTGCTAAATCAGAAAACCTGAGGATTTACTAATCTCTAAAAGACAAAATATCCTTCTTGCTAACGTTTCCACTTTATCTTTCAGCTTACTTCTGTTTCTGTTCAGTGAAGAACAGTAAGTCACCATCTTTCTTTTAATTGTCCATGAAATAGTTCCTATCCATTGCGGAAAACTGACCATTTTCCCCTCGAGCCTGAATGAGTTCCACTAACTCTTCTTTCTTACATTTCATTTTGAGTAATTCTGTAATCATTGTGGTGGCTTCTCTATTGATTTTTATGTTGGGACTTTGGAATGAGGGAGCAAGGACACAGTGTAGTTACTATCAGCCTGTGTGGATGCAGGCCCTGCTCCTTTTAGCCTTATCTTTGGGCTTCCTTGGATTTGTAGCATTTACACTTCCAAGTCTCCTTTCAAATGAACAGTTCACAGCCAGCATCCATTTTTACTGTTTGCTCTGAATGTTATTTCTTTAGGTTCTTAAAAATACAGTTCTCCTGAATCTTTCACTCTGTAGGATTGGTATCTCTGGGATTAACAGACTGTGACTCTCCTCATGTGCTCTCTTGAGAATGGGAACCCTGAATGAATATTTGTTTTTCAGATTTACTCAGCTCCTTAGAGACGGTTGGAATTGATTTTTTTTTTTTCCCTTTTCCTTCTGACAATCATTTACTACCTTTCTTCAAATATAATCAGTCTTCTCTACAAGGTAGTGAAAACAAAGTGGGAGTTTGCATGCCACTTAACTCTACAGTTGCAAGTCTCCTCTCCTTCACAGTTTGTCCTCTGACTTAGGTCGGCTGTCTTCAATGATAGCAAGATATTATAAGAAAGGACTGCCTTGAGCAAGAAGTGAAAAATATATTTATGGCATAAGAGTCATGACTAAGTATATCTGACTAGTGGAAAGGGACAAAACATTTTTCATTTTTTTGTTTATAAGGATATTGGAGATTTTATTAAAATCTATGTTTTACCCTTTCCTATCATCAGGAAAGACATCTAAAATAGAAAATTACATAATATTTGTGACAACTGGTAATGATGGAATAATGATTTGTAATACATGAGGAAATGTTTCCACCTTCAGGATAAACAAAATCCTGGCAAGGTTCTTCATCTGACCATATTCAATTATTATTTCATACCAAAAGAACAACAGTAATATTGGCTGTTAATTTGAAAATAGATCATACTCAGGGTGAACATATATATTAGGAATAGTTTTACATCATAAAACACTGTTTAATTATATTACATGCTATTTTATTATCTACTAATAAAAATCTTTTTAAATTAATATAGAGCCAATTTAGCACACAATTATTGATTACCTACTATATGTGCTGAGCAAGATTTCAGGTGCCAAGATATACCAATAGAAAAATTGTCAAAATCCCACTTTTTCCAGTGGAGAAAGACAGCGAACTTAATAAAATGCTTGTTTGGGATGGGATGTTTGAATATGATAACTGCTGTACAACAGCAAGTAGAACAGGGTAAGGAAGATGAGTGCAAGCATACAGGGTAAGGAGGTCCCTTGAAAAAGAGCCAGGCATGGCTTTCTTGACATAAAAGAATACATGCTTGGCCTAGGCCATTTTGTGATCTAATCCTTGTCACAATAGGTCTTGGCAGTTAATGAGTTTAAAGGAACAAAAGAAATTATAAAAACAAACAGCTATTACCAAGCCAGTGAGATAACTTCACCATATCTGAAATGATATATCATTTGCAAAGACTCCCAGTTCCACTTCAAAGGTAGAGATTAGCTTGAAGCAAGTTCTTGAGGTGTTTTGAAAAGTCAACACTCTTGGATCACTCAATCATCAGATTAACTTGAACCTAAGAAATGTTTATTCTGACCTTTTCTGACCCTTAAGACTTCAGTCAACTGGAACATGGACTGTCAAACTTTGCTTCAATTCTATGCTGAGTTCTTTACTCAAGCCCCTTCATGTACATGTCTGCATTGCATTTTACTGTTCTGGTGGATGCGACACTGCTTTGGGAAAAAACCCCGGTGTTCTCCTTACTGGCTGCAAGCAATACCTTCTTCCTTCTCCAGCTCATTGGCTTGGTTGGGTCTTTTGGCTGAACACCCACCAATAAGTAAACCCAGTTTTTGGATAACATTGGGAAGGTAGCAGTAGGAGCAGAGAGATACAGGTTGCAATTTTAATTAAGGTGTTCAGGGTAGTTCTAACCAAGAAAAAGACATTTGAACAAAGACATCAAGGAGATGATGGAATAGTTGAGTGTCTATCTGATGAAGGAACATGCCAGGCAGAGGATAGCACTAATAAAAGACCTTATGACAGGAGAATGCTTTGAATACTCAGGGACGCAGAGTGAAATGTATGAGTGAAATTGTTGTTTAGTCGGCTAAAAAGTCATGTCTGACTATTTTGCAACCCCATGGACTGCAGCATGCAGGCTTTCCTGTCCTTCACTATTCCCCAGAGTCTGCTCAAACTCATGTCTACTGAATGAGAGAACATTAAAAATGGAAGTCAGAATAACAGGAAGCTGCGGGAAAGTGGCAAGGAAGGACTTCCCAGGGCACTGACTTCTGGTAACCACCAAACTCAGATACAGAGAGCCTACTGAAAAGTTTGCCCTTTGTACATACACCCTGGCCGGATCTAGTTTAAGGACTTCTGTCTGGACAGAAGTTCATAGAATTGCTTTGATATAAACGCTTTAAGTTTTCAGAATGGGTCTTCATCAGCATGGTGTCTTTCAGTAGTGTGTGAAGCACCAAAAATGGTCAGACCAGCTAACGATTTACATTTTTTCCATTAAGTAACATAAAACATCTTATCCTGTCCCTGGAAGTGGGAACGGGTGAGGAACAAACAAAATAACAAAAACAGGAGACAAAAAATTGTCTCAGGAGGCTCACATATTAAGCTCTGCCAGTTACTTTATATACTTAATCAGCACATTTCCTGAAGATATGTTCTGGGGGGCTTTGAGTCACTGGGGGTTAATTTTAATAGAATTGATGTAAGAAGGGGAAGTGGAGTTGTGGGGTATTACTTAAAGAACATAAAGATAATGCCTGAGTGGTCAAAGGCACTAAACAAATTTGTCAGTTTTGAATCCTGACTGAAGGCTGAACATCTGACCCCCAGATGGTCTCAGTTAATAACTTGCTCTTCACAGCATGAAAATTTGTTAAGTTTTACTGATTGCTGAATTGTCTTACCAAATGGTTTCTCACTCTTCCCTTAATATTAGGTCTCTAAGGAGAAATGTATGTGAAAGCTATTTATCAAACATGAGTTGGATCCAGGTATCAATCTTGATTATTACGGGGTAGAAAAGTGAAATGGGAGGATAAACACAACTTCTTGCTTTTAGTGAAACAGGGAGTTCCAAGGCAGTGACCTCTGAAGTTAAGTGACTTAACTCAAGGGGAAACTGTGAAAGTGGTAGTGGGATTAGAAGACTTGATATAGAATCTGTGTACATAAGGTACAAGGGGTATTCCCACTGGCTGATTATCCAACACACTGCTTGGTTTGTTATCTTTTCACTTATATCTGACAATGCTGAACTCTAGTTGAGCCCAGTAAAGTTTATTTTTCTCCTGGAAAACATCAAGATTAAGAAATCCAGTGATCCTTTTGTGTTCCCAGAAGTTACTGAAAAGAACCAGCTTTCCTTCCATGACTTAATAAGTCACATATGACCCATTTGTTTTACATAGGGCCAGGCCATTCACAGATCTACCAAATTTCCATTTGTTGTCTTATAAATGATTAGCTGAACTCTTTGCAGCCACTGACAAATCTGGACAAAATACCTGCTAACTTGACTAGATCAGAATTCTCCCAGGCACATGAATTTTTATTTACCCTCAACCAGCAGTGGAATTCAAGACAACACTTCCTTATGTGCCCCACCCAAGCATAAGCTAACCTTAAACCAAAAGAAAGACATTTCCTGCTTAATTCTATTACTGTGACACCTTCTTCTCTCATTCTACCATATGATATTTGTCTAACCGTGTTTATCCCTCTCTATAAATGAAAACTTCTGCCTGATCTCTGAGACATTTGCAATAGCCCACCTCCCCTTATTGCAAGAGTAAACCTTACCTTATTACAATTATTCTTTAAATAAGCATCTCCTTACTTAATTCTACATGTGATGTTTATTTGACATATCCAAATAAAATGCAATCAAACACTGGGAACATAAAATCAGAGAACATATTCTTTTAAATTGATATCTAATGCCTTGACAATCCCTTACTAACTCACAGACTGATTTTATGAGTTAGCCCCTTGAGGGCAAATGGGTTTGGAAAGTATGTATGTACATGTTTGAGTGCTCCCATGACTGTGCCTTAGGATAGGGCTTTGTAGGAAAAGCTGGGATGAGAATAAAAATTTAAAAGACTTCATCAGTTCAATTCAGTCGCTCAGTCGTATCCGACTCTTTGCAACCCCATGAATCGCAGCACGCCAGGCCTCCCTGTCCATCACCAGCTCCCGGAGTTCACCCAGACTCAGGTCCATCGAGTCAGTGATGCCATCCAGCCATCTCATCCTCTGTTGTCCCCTTCTCCTCCTGCCCCCAATCCCTCCCAGCAGCAGAGTCTTTTCCAATGAGTCAACTCTTCGCATGAGGTGGCCAAAGTCCTGGAGTTTCAGCTTTAGCATCATTCCCTCCAAAGAAATCCCAGGGCTGATCTCCTTCAGAATGGACTGGTTGGATCTCCTTGCAGTCCAAGGGACTCTCAAGAGTCTTCTCCAACACCACAGTTCAAAAGCATCAATTCTTCGGTGCTCATTCTTCTTCACAGTCCAACTCTCACATCCATACATGACCACAGGAAAAACCATAGCCTTGACTAGACGGACCTTTGTTGGCAAAGTGATGTCTCTGCTTTTGAATATGCTATCGAGGTTGGTCATAACTTTCCTTCCAAGGAGTAAGCGTCTTTTAATTTCATGGCTGCAGTCACCATCTGCAGTGATTTTGGAGCCCCCAAAAATAAAGTCTGATACTGTTTCCACTGTTTCCCCATCTATTTCCCATGAAGTGTTGGGACTGGATGCCATGATCTTCATAGATATTACCATGTTCTGGATGTCTGTGTTTTCTCAAATTTCACATGTTGAAATCCTAACTCCCAAAGATGTTGTACTAAGAGATGGGGCCTTTAGGGAGTAATTACACTGTGGGGAATGTCTTCATGAATAGAATTAATGGCCTTATAAAATAGATCTCACAGTGCTCCTCAGTCTCTTTCACCATCTGAGTGTACTGTAAGAAGGCACCAGTTGTGAGTCATGAAGGTGGCCCTCAAGAGACACCACACAAATTTGCAAGATCCTAATCTTGGACTTCCCAGACTGCCTTGCAAATAGCTGTGAAAAAAAGAGAAGCAAAAAGCAGAGGAGAAAAGGAAAGATATAAGCATCTGAATGCAGAATTCCAAAGAATAGCAAGGAGAGATAAGAAAGACTTCCTCAGCGATCAATGCAAAGAAATAGAGGAAAACAACAGAATTGAAAGACTAGAGATCTCTGCAAGAAAATTAGAGATACCAAGGGAACATTTCATGCAAAGATGGGCTCGATAAAGGACAGAAATGGTATGGACCTAACAGAAGCAGAAGATATTAACAAGAGGTGGCAAGAATACACAAGAGAACTGTACAAAAAAGAGCTTCATGACCCAGATAATCACGATGGTGTGATCACTCACCTAGAGCCAGACATCCTGGAATGTGAAGTTAAGTGGGCCTTAGAAAGCACCACTATGAACAAAGCTAGTGGAGGTGATGGAATTCCAGTTGAGCTATTTCAAATCCTGAAAGATGATGCTGTGAAAGTGCTGCACTCAATATGCCAGCAAATTTGGAAAACTCAGCAGTGGCCACAGGACTGGAAAAGGTCAGTTTTCATTCCAATCTCAAAGAAAGGCAATGCCAAAGAATGCTCAAACTACCACAGAATTGCACTCATCTCACATGCTAGTAAAGTAATGCTCAAAATTCTCTTAGCCAGGCTTCAGCAATATGTGAACCATGAACTTCCTGATGTTCAAGCTGGTTTTAGAAAAGGCAGAGGAAATTGCCTTTTAGAAAAGGCAGTGATCAAATTGCCAACATCCACTGGACCATGGAAAAAGCAAGAGAATTCCAGAAAAACATCTATTTCTGCTTTATTGACTATGCCAAAGCCTTTGACTGTGTGGATCACAATAAACTGTAGAAGATTCTTCAAGAGATGGGAATACCAGACCACCTGACCTGCCTCTTGAGAAACCTGTAGGCAGGTCAGGAAGCAACAGTTAGAACTGGACATGGAACAACAGACTGGTTCCACATATGAAAAGGAGTATGTCAAGGCTGTATATTGTCACCCTGCTTACTTAACTTATACACAGAGTACATCATGAGAAATGCTGCGCTGGAAGAAACACAAGCTGGAATCAAGATTGCCGGGAGAAATATCAATAACCTCAGATATGCAGATGACACCACCCTTATGGCAGAAAGTGAAGAGGAACTAAAAAGCCTCTTGATGAAAGTGAAAGAGGAGAGTGAAAAAGTTGGCTTAAAGGTCAACATTCAGGAAACTAAGATCATGGCATCCGGTCCCATCACTTCATGGGAAATAGATGGGGAAACAATGGAAACAGTGTCAGATTTTATTTTTGGGGGTTCCAAAATCACTGTTGATGGTGATTGCAGCCATGAAATTAAAAGACGCTTACTCCTTGAATGGAAAGTTATGACCAACCTCGATAGCATATTCAAAAGCAGAGACATCACTTTGCCAACAAAGGGCTGTCTAGTCAAGGCTATGGTTTTTCCTGTGGTCACGTATGGATGTGAGAGTTGGACTGTGAAGGAAGCTGAGCACTGAAGAATTGATGCTTTTGAACTGTGGTGTTGGAGAAGACTCTTGAGAGTCCCTTGGACTGCAAGGAGATCCAACCAGTCCATTCTGAAGGAGATCAGCCCTGGATGTTCTTTGGAAGGACTGATGCTAAAGCTGAAACTCCAATACTTTGGCCACCTCATGCAAAGAGTTGACTCATTGGAAAAGACCATGATGCTGGGAGGGATTGGGGGCAGGAGGAGAAGGGAATGACAGAGGATGAGATGGTTGGATGGAATCACAGACTCGATCCACATGAGTTTGAGTGAACTCCAGCGGTTTGTGATGGACAGGGAGGCTCGGCATGCTGCGATTCACGGGGTCATAAAAGTTGGACACAACTGAGCGACTGAACTGAACTGAACTGAATCTTAGACTTCCTAGACTGTAGAACTCTGAGAAATAAGTTATTTTGTTTATAAGTTATCCAGTCTCTGGAATTCTTTTTTTTTTTTTTTTTTACAGTAGCCCAAATGGATTAAGACAAATGTACTCTTGGCTTATAGGTGCTAATGACCTTCCTCTTATCTCATGTCAGGTCTTGAGAAAACAGGGTTTAGACTTTCCTCATTTGTAGAGTAATTTAATGCAGAGTTATTTTGGTTGGAATGTAAATTTTGTTTAGCAATTAATCATTTACCTAGCCTAGCATTTTTTCAATGGAATTTGGAGACATAACTGTAATAAAAAAAAAAACAACAATAACAATATGTCAGACTTACCCAATTAAGGTTTACACTACAAAATATTTTAGAGGGTTGTCCAAATGATCTGTAGCAAATTGCTTATCGGGGAAAAAACATGGCAGTGCTATTATCTCAGAGGGAAACTTGGCATGTGTATTTCATGAATGTTATTTTTTTCATGAACTTGTCTATCAACTTCAATTCATTTCAAGGGGTAAAAAAAAAAAAAATCAGTTGTGCCCCAGAGCCTTGCAATTCAAGCACCATGTCATTTTCTTATGTTGTGCTTATCGTATCAAACTCTCCAAATCCACAAATCCTCTTTCATTTTCTGTGACATTTGTTATATTCTTTAGTTAATCTTCCACTTAGCAGTTTTAATGTTCTTCTGTAGACTTGTGACATTAATGCAGTTGAGTTTAACGGTTCATTTCAGCTGCTGTCAAAGAAATTTCAAATCTACTCTTATATATGGCAGTAGAGTGGCATCAAATTCGCTTTAATTTGGGGAATTATTATTTAATTTTGTAAAAGTTATCCCGGACATTAGCACAAGGAAAAAAAAAAAAAACTAAATCAATACTCACAAATGTCACAACCTAGAATTATGGTAGAATTATGGGCCAATTAGGAAGAAATGTGATTTCAAAAGGCCACCTAAACAAAGCAATTATTGGCCACCAAATGGAAATGTATCAAAACAAGTTAATATAGATAAAAATATGTGCTAGCCTTAGGTACATCTCAAAAGTATTGACAAGGGAAAAAGCAAAGCAAAAAGTAATTAAACTTCACCAAGATAGTATATGAAGACTGACAAAGAAGGAGGATTCAGATCAATAAATTCTCTTCCTTGAGACCGGAACTATTTATTCTACTGAATGTCTATGACACAGAAAATAAATTGCTCATTGTTATTACTCTCATTGTTATTATTCTTCACTGATAACCATGTCTCTATAGCTTTGGTAGTAGAGTGTAGTAGTCCAGAGTGCAAGCTCTGGAGCCAGTGTTTTTGAATTAATATCTTGATGCCATATCTTTACTAGCAGCAAATCACTCAACACCACTGCACTTTATTTTTATAATCTTTGAAATTTGCATAAAGCAGCCATTTTCCAGGATTGTTGTGTATATTGACTGGGTGAAGACACACAACAATGCCTGACCTGTAGTAAGCCCTCAATAAAGATTGGCTAACCTCATTAGTGTATCTCCATTCCTTTTATGAGAGACTGAAACACAGAAGAGAAGATAATCAGTAAATATTCAGAATTTGAAACAGTTTCAGATCATAGCTGTCTATGTTGTTTTCCAATGTACAGAGACAAATATTGAAAGTAATAAAAGTGATGTCTGAAGAAAGGAAGGCTAAAATGCCAACCCTTCACAAGAGCAATAGAAAAACTGACAAAAACTGTCAGATTCAACTTTTCTGGAACTCAGGAATCTAATCTAAACTTACAATAACCAAGGAACTGCCTAATGAAAAAAATGGACTGCTGCATTTTGTTGGAAGAGCTCTGTGACATTTTAATTTACCCTGATACCATCTTCCACACACCAGGGTGACTGTGCTTTAAACAGCTGGACAACTTCCAAGTGCAGGTTTGCTGATACCAGAGGAAGCAATGTAGATTTTCTTCTCAAAGAATTGTCATTGTATGTTTTAACCTTATTTATGGCTCCCTGAAGGATTGGCTTAAGTGTTTGCTTTTGTTTTGCCTGTCTCATAACTTCCCTAGGACTGCAGTAGCTCCTAGGACATTGTCTGTCAAAAAAAAAAATTTAAGCAAATATATTAGATGTTTCTGCTTGGCACAAAAAGTATTAGTTGGGGTAAGAAATATAACAAAAAGCCTAGGAAAGAAGAGACTTGGGAAGGAAATATTTGGAGAATAAAGACTTTGTAAAGCTCCCACAAATTCTGGAGACTCTAGAAATCTGAACAAATGACAAGGGAAGAATATATCTACAAAATGACCTGAGCAGACTCTAAGTTCTCACCACTGGCTGACCTTCAGGCTCTGTGCAACCAAGAAGTGAAGGCTAAGGCAGAGATTTGTGGATAATGAAAGGAAATTTGGAAAATTCACAAATATGTGGATAAGTACACAATACATTCTTAACCAATCAATGGAATAAAGAATAAATTACAGGAGACTTTAGAAAATAATTTGAGACAAGTGAAAATGAAAATATAACATAACAAAATTATAGGATACAAAGGAAAAAAAAAAAGCAGTCAGAAATTTATAGCCATAAACATCTACATTAAAAAGAAGATTCCAAATTAATAGCCCAACTTTACACCTGAAGAAACTAGAAAAATAAGAGCAAATTAAACCTAAAGCTAGCAAAAGTAGGGAAAAATAAAACTTTGAGAGATTAAAAATTACAGAAAAGAATCTGAAGTTGGTTCTTTTAATGATCATCAAAATTGATTAACATTTACCTAGACTTAAAAGGAGAAAATATTAAAATTATTATTAAAATCAGAAATGAAAATGGGGACATTATTATCAACCTAACGGAAACAATAGGTATTATAAGACAATACTGGGCTTCCTCAGTGGCTCAGTGTTAAAAAATCTGCCTGTGATGTGAGAGATGCAGGTTCAATCCCTGGGTTGAGAAGATCCCTGGAACAGGGCATGGCAACCCACTCTAGTATTCTTGCTGGGAAAACCTCATGGACAGAGAAATCTGGTGGGCTACTGCCCATGAGGTTGCAAAACATCAGACATAACAACTGAAGTGATGGGACAGCATAAAAGAATACTACAAACAACTCTATACAGATTAGATAACTTACATAAAATACAAGAAAATTCTAGAATCACACAAACTACTAAAACTGATTCATGAAGAAATAGAAAATTTGAACAAATCAACAATGAGTAAAGAGATTTGAGTCAGTAATAAAAAAAAAACTCCCTACCAAAAAAATCCCAGGGCCAGATGGCCTCACTGGTGAATTCTACTGAATATTTAAAGAAGATTTAGCACAAATCCTTCTCAAACTCTTCCAAATATTAGAAGTGAAATTATTCTTAACTCATTCTATGAGGTTTCATATCAAAACCAAAGACATCACAAAATGAGTAAACTACAAAACAATATCCCTCATGAATATCATTTTGCAAATCCTCAATAAAAGTACAAGCAAACAGAATCTTGTGGAATATTAAAAAGGTTACCTACCATAATCAATTGGAGTTTATCTCAAGAATGCAAGGGTAGTTCCATATATGCAAAAATTAATCTATGTAACATAGCAAATTAATGGAATTAAGAGGAAAATAACTTCAACTGATGCATAAAAGCATTGGACAAAATTCAATCTTTTAATCATAAAAATATTCAACAAAATAGGAATATTTTGTCAGTATGAATAAAAGTATTCATAAAAATACTCAAGATTAGAAAAAAGACCAGGATGGATGCCTGCTTCTTTGACCACTTATTTAATATTGCACTAAGAATATAGACAAGAAAAAATAAATAAAATTAATCCAAATTGGAAAGGAAGAAGTAAAACTATCTCTTTTTGCAGAATACCATAAAGAATCCACATATATGCATAAACTAAAAAACATTACAGCTAATAAATTCAGCAAAGTTGCAGGATATAAATCAGCATTTAAAATTTAGTTTTATTTTTATACATTGCAGATGAACACTCTAAAAAGAAATTAACTCATTTACAGTATCATCAAAAAGAATAATATACTTAAAATATATTTAAGAGGTACAAAACTTACACAGTGAAAACTGCAATTGACAAACTAAATAAAATAACTAAATATATGGAAAGACATTGGTTTTTATGTGGTTGGAAGACTTAACAGAGTTAAAATGGTAATAGTCTCCAAACTTATCTACAGATTCAATGCCATCTTTATCAATATCTTGATCTTTGTTGCAGAAATTGAAAAGTTGATCTGAATATTTTTATGAAATTCTAAAGGGCAAGAAGGCAGATCTTGAAAAGGAACAAAGTTGGAAGACACATTGGTTGATTTCATTTATGTGAAATACCTAAAATAAGAAAATCCATAGATCCCACAAGTGGTGCAGTGTGGCCAAAATAAATAAATAAATTCTGAAAATAAGAAAATTAAGAAAAAATTTGAATAACAAAATTTAAGAAAATAAAAAAATTTATAGAGACAGAAAGAAGATTGATGGTTTCCATGGCCTAAGAAAATGAGAGAACAGTGCTCCATGAGTAAAGAGTTCCATTTGGGGGTGGCAAAGCTGTTTTGGAACTAGATAGTTGCTATGGTTGTGTAACATGTAAAAGTACAGAGTGCAATGAATTTTACACTTTAAAACAGTTAAAAGTCTGAGTTTTATGTCAACCATACGAATTTTACCTCAGTATATTTTGTTGTTGTTCAGTCATTCAGTCGTGTTGGACTCTTTGTGACTCCATGAAGTGCAGCAAGCCAGGATTCCCTGTCCTTCTCATGTCTATTGAGTTGGTGATGCCATCCAATCATCTCATCCTCTCTAGTCCCCTTCTCCTGACTTCAATCTTTCCCAGCATCAAGGTATTTTCCAATGAGTCAGCTCTTCCCATCAGGTGGCCAAAGTACTGGAGCTTCAACTTCAGCATTAGTCCTTCCAATGTATATTCAGGGTTGATTTCTTTTAAAATTGACTCATTAGATCTCCTTGCAGTCCAAGGGACTCTTAAGAGTCTTCTCCAGCACCATGACTTGAAAGCATCAATTCTTCAATGCTCAGCCTTCTTTGTGGTTCAACTCTCATATTCAATAGTACATGAATGACTACTGGAATGTTGACTATATGGACCTTCATCAACAAAGTGATATCTCCACTCTTTAATACACTGTCTAGTTTTGTCATAGCTTTTCTTCCAAGGAGCAAATGCCTTTTAATTTCATGTCTGCAGTCATCGTCTGCAGCAATTTTGGAGCCCAAGAAAATAAAACCTGTCACAGTTTCCACTTTATTCCCTTTCTACTTGCATGAAGTGATGAGACTAGTTGCCATGATTTTAGTTTTTTGAATGCTGAATTTTAAGCCAGCTTTTTCACTCTCGTCTTTCACCAACATCAAGAGGCTCTTCAGTTTCTCTTCGCTTTTGGCCATGAGGATGGTGTCATCTGCATACATGAGACTGTTGATATTTCTCCCAACAATCTTGATTCCAGCTTGTGATTTATCTAGCCTGGCATTTCACATGATATACTCTGCATATAAGATAAATAAGCAGGGTGACAATATACAGCCTTGACGTACTCCTTTCCCAATACTGAACCAGTCTGTTGTCCAATGTCCAGTTCTAACTGTTGCTTTTTGACCTGCATAGTGGTTTCTCAGGAGGCAGGTCAGGTGGTCTGGTATTCCCATCTCTTGAAGAATTTTCCAGAGTTTGTTGTGATGCACACAGTCAAAGGCTTTACCACAGTCAGTTAAGCAACACTAGATATATTTCTGGAATTCCCTTCCTTTTGCTGTGATCCAATGGATGTTGGCAATTTGACCTCTGGTTCCTCTGCCTTTTCTAAATCCAGCTTGTACATCTGGAAGTTCTAAGCTCATGTAATCCTGAAGCCTAGCTTGAAGGACTTTGAGCATAAATTTACTAGCATGTGAAATAAGTGCAATAGTATAGTAGTTTGAACATTCTTCGGCATTGCCTGTCTTTGGAATTGAAATGAAAACTGACCTTTTCTTGTCCTGTGGCCATTGCTGAGATTTCCAAAATTGATGGCATATTGAGTCCAGCACTTTAACAGCATCATGTTTTAGGATTTGAAATATCTCAGCTGTAATTCCATCATCTCCACTAGTTTTGTTCCTAGTTCAGATCAGATGTTCAGATCAGTCATTCATCGTGTCTGACTCTTTGCGACCCCATGAATTGCATCATGCCAGGCCCCCCTGTCCATCACCAACTCCCGGAGTTCACTCAAACTCACGTCCATCGAGTCGGCGAGGCCATCCAGTCATCTCATCCTCTGTTGTCCCCTTCTCCTCCTGCCCCAAATCCCTCCCAGAATCAGAGTCTTTTCCAATGAGTCAACTCTTTGCATGAGGTGGCCAAAGTATTGGAGTTTCAGCTTTAGCATCGTTCCTTCCAAAGAACACCCAGGACTGATCTCCTTTAGAATGGACTGGTGTGATCTCCTTGCAGTCCAAGGGACTCTCAAGAGTCTTCTCCAACATCACAGTTCAAAAGCATCAATTCTTCAGCGCTCAGCTTTCTTTACAGTCTAACTCTCACATTCATACATGACTACTGGAAAAACCATAGCCTTGACTAGACGGGCCTTTGTTGGCAAAGTGATGTCTCTGTTTATTAATATGCTGTCTAGGTTGGTCATAACTTTCCTTCCAAGGAGTAAGCGTCTTTTAATTTCATGGCTGCAGTCACCATCTGCAGTGATTTTGGAGCCCCCAAAAATAAAGTCTGACACTGTTTCCACTGTTTCCCCATCTATTTCCCATGAAGTGATGGGACCAGATGTCATGATCTTCGTTTTCTGAATGTTGAGCTTTAAGCCAACTTTTTCACTCTCCTCTTTCACTTTCATCAAGAGGCTTTTTAGTTCCTCTTCACTTTCTGCCATAAGGGTGGTGTCATCTGCATATCTGAGGTTATTGATATTTGTCCTGGAAATCTTGATTCCAGCTTGTTCTTCTTCCAGCCCAGCATTTCTCATGATGTACTCTGCATATAAGTTAAATAAGCAGGGTGACAATATACAGCCTTGATATACTCCTTTTCCTATTTGGAACCAGTCTGTTGTTCCATGTTCAGTTCTAACTGTTGCTTCCTGACCTGCATATAGGTTTCTCAAGAGGCAGGTCAGGTGGTCTGGTATTCCCATCTCTTAAAGAATCTTCCACAGTTTATTGTGATACACATAGTCAAAGGCTTTGGCATAGTCAATAAAACAGAAACAGTTGTTCTTCTGGAACTATCTTGCATTTTCGATGATCCAGCGGATGTGGGCAATTTGGTCTCTGGTTCCTCTGCCTTTTCTAAAACCAGCTTGAACATTTGGAAGTTCACAGTTTAGGTATTGAAGAAGCCTGGTTTGGAGAATTTTGAGCACTACTTTACTAGCACGTGAGATGAGTGCAATTGTGTTGTAGTTTGAGCATTCTTTGGCAATCCCTTTCTTTGGGATTGGAATGAAAACGGACTTTTTCCAGTCCTGTGGCCACTGCTGAGTTTTCCAAATTTGCGGGCATATTGAGTACAGCACTCTCACAGCATCATTCTTCAGGATTTGAAATAGCTCAACTGAAATCCCATCATCTCCACTAGCTTTGTTCATAGTGATGCTTTCTAAGGCCCACTTGACTTCACATTCCAGGATGTCTGGCTCTAGGTGAGTGATGACACTATCGTGATTATCTTGGTCATGAAGATCTTTTTTGTATAGTTCTCCTGTGTATTCTTGCCACCTCTTCTTAATATCGTCTGCTTCTGTTAGGTCCATACCATTTCTGTCCTTTATTGCGCCCATCTTTGCATGAAATGTTCCCTTGGTATCTCTAATTTTCTTGAAGAGATCTCTAGTCTTTCCCATTCTGTTGTTTTCCTCTATTTCTTTGCACTGATCACTGAGGAAGGCTTTCTTATCTCTCCTTGCTATTCTTTGGAATTCTGCATTCAGATTCTTATATCTTTCCTTTTCTCCTTTGCTTTTCACTTCTCTACTTTTCACAGCTATTTGAAAAGCTTCCCCAGACAGCCATTTTGCTTTTTTGCATTTCTTTTCCATGGGGATGGTCTTGATCCCTGTCTCCTGTACAATGTCACGAACCTCATTCCATAGTTCATCAGGCACTCTATCTATCAGATCTAGGCCCTTAAATCTATTTCTCACTTCCACTGTATAATCATAAGGGATTTGATTTAGGTCATACCTGGATGGTCTAGTGGTTTTCCCTACTTTCTTCAAATTAAGTCTGAATTTGGCAATAAGGAGTTCATGGTCTGAGCCACAGTCAGCTCCTGGTCTTGTTTTTGTTGACTTTATAGAGCTTCCCCATCTCTGGCTGCAAAGAATATAATCAATCTGATTTAGGTGTTGACCATCTGGTGATGTCTGTGTGTAGAGTCTTCTCTTGTGTTGTGGGAGGAGGGTGTTTGCTATGACCAGTGCATTTTCTTGGCAAAACTCTATGAGCCTTTGCCCTGCCTCATTCCATATTCCAAGGCCAAATTTGCCTGTTACTCCAGGTGTTTCTTGACTTCCTACTTTTGCATTCCAGTCCCCTATAATGAAAAGGACATCTTTTTTGGGTGTTAGTTCTAAAAGGTCTTGTAGATCTTCATAGAACCCTTCAACTTCAGCTTCTTCAGCATTACTGGTTGGGGCATGGACTTGGATTACTGTGATATTGAATGGTTTGCCTTGGAAATGAACAGAGATCATTCTGTCATTTTTGAGAATGCATCCAAGTACTGCATTTCAGACTCTTGTTGACCATGATGACTACTCCATTTCTTCTGAGGGATTCCTTCCCACAGTAGTGGATATAATGATCGTCTGAGTTAAATTCACCCATTCTAGTTCATTTTAGTTCGCTGATTCCTAGAATGTCAACATTCACTCTTGCCATCTCCTGTTTGACCACTTCCAATTTGCCTTGATTCATGGACCTGACATTCCAGGTTCCTATGCAATATTGCTCTTTACAGCATCGGACCTTGCTTCTATCACCAGTCACATCCACAGCTGGGTATTGTTTTTGCTTTGGCTCCATCCCTTCATTCTTTCTGGAGTTATTTCTCCACTGATCTCCAGTAGCATATTGTGCGCCTACTGACCTAGGGAGTTCCTCTTTCAGTATCCTATCATTTTGCCTTTTCATACTGTTCATGGGATTTTCAAGGCAAGAATATTGAAGTGGTTTGCCATTCCCTTCTCCAGTGGACTACATTCTGTCAGACCTCTCCACCATGACCCGCCCATCTTGGGTGGCCCCATACAGCATGGCTTAGTTTCATTGAGTTAGACAAGGCTGTGTCCATGTGATTAGACTGACTAGTTTTCTGTGAGTATGGTTTCAGTGTGTCTGCCCTCTTGCAACACCTACCATCTTACTTGGCTTACTCTTGCCTTGGTCGAGGGGTATCTCCTCACTGCCGCCCTACCTGACCTTCAACGTGGGATAGCTCCTCTAGGCCCTCCTGCGCCCACGCAGCCACAGCTCCTTGGACATGGGGTTGGTCCTCCTGGCCACTGCCCCTGGCCTTGGGCGACCACAGCCTTGCCTCACTCAATGAAACTAAGCCATGCCCGTGGGGCAACCCCAGACGGGCGGGTCATGGTGGAGATATCTGACAGAATGTTGTCCACTGGAGAAGGGAATGGCAAACCACTTCAGTATTCTTGCCTTGAGAACCCCATGAACAGTATGAAAAGGCAAAATGATAGGACACTGAAAGAGAAACTCCCCAGGTCAGTAGGCGCACAATATGCTACTGGAGATCAGTGGAGAAATAACTCCAGAAAGAATGAAGGGATGGAGCCAAAGCAAAAACAATACCCAGCTGTGGATGTGACTGGTGATAGAAGCAAGGTCCGATGCTGTAAAGAGCAATATTGCATAGGAACCTGGAATGTCAGGTCCATGAATCAAGGCAAATTGGAAGTGGTCAAACAAGAGATGGCAAGAGTGAATGCTGACATTCTAGAATCAGTGAACTAAAATGGACTAGAATGGGTGAATTTAACTCAGATGACCATTATATCTACTACTGCAGACAGGAATCCCTCAGAAGAAATGGAGTAGCATCATGGTCAACAAAAGAGTCTGAAATGCAGTACTTGGATGCATTCTCAAAAACGACAGAATGATCTCTGTTCGTTTCCAAGGCAAACCATTCAATATCACAGTGATCCAAGTCTATGCCCCAACGAGTAACAATGAAGAAGCTGAAGTTGAACAGTTCTATGAAGACCTAAAAGACCTTTTAGAACTAACACCCAAAAAAGCTGTCCTTTTCATTATAGGGGACTGGAATGCAAAAGTAGGAAGTCAAGAAACACCTGCAGTAACAGGCAAATTTGGCCTTGGAATATGGAATGAAGCAGGGCAAAGACTAATAGACTTTTGCCAAGAGAACACACTGGTCATAGCAAAAACCCTCTTCCAACAACACAAGAGAAGACTCTATACATGGACATTGCCAGATGGTCAACACCTAAATCAGATTGATTATATTCTTTGCAGCAAAAGATGGAGAAGCTCTATACAGTCAGCAAAAGCAAGACCAGGAGCTGACTGTGGCTCAGACCATGAACTCCTTATTGCCAAATTCAGACTTAAATTGAAGAAAGTAGGGAAAACCACTAGACCATCCAGGTATGACCTAAATCAAATCCCTTATGATTATACAGTGGAAGTGAGAAATAGATTTAAGGGCCTAGATCTGATAGATAGAGTGCCTGATGAACTATGGAATGAGGTTCTTGACATTGTACAGGAGACAGGGATCAAGACTATCCCCATGGAAAAGAAATGCAAAAAAGCAAAATGGCTGTCTGGGGAGGCCTTACAAATAACTGTGAAAAGAAGAGAAGCAAAAAGCAAAGGAGAAAAGGAAAGGTATAAGCATCTGAATGCAGAGTTCCAAAGAATAGCAAGAAGAGATAAGAAAGCCTTCTTCAGCAATCAGTGCAAAGAAATAGAGGAAAACAACAGAATGGGCAAGACTAGAGATCTCTTCAAGAAAATTAGAGATACCAAGGGAACATTTCATGCAAAGATGGGCTCGATAAAGGACAGAAATGGTATGGACCTAACAGAAGCAGAAGATATTAAGAAGAGATGGCAAGAATACACAGAAGAACTATACAAAAAAGATCTTTATGACCCATATAATCACGATGGTGTGATCACTGACCTAGAGCCAGGCATCCTGGAATGTGAAGTCAAGTGGGCCTTAGAAAGCATCACTACGAACAAAGCTAGTGGAGGGGATGGAATTCCAGTTGAGCTCTTTCAAATCCTGAAAGATGATGCTGTGAAAGTGCTGCACTTAATATACCAGCAAATTTGAAAAACAGCAGTAGCCACAGGACTGGAAAAGGTCTGTTTTCATTCTAATCCCAAAGAAATGCAATGCCAAAGAATACTCAAACTACCACAGAATTGCACTCATCTCACACGCTAGTAAAGTAATGCTCAAAATTCTCCTAGCCAGGCTTCAGCAATATGTGAACCGTGAACTTCCAGATGTTCAAGCTGGTTTTAGAAAAGGCAGAGGAACCAGAGATCAAATTGCCCACATCCGCTGGATCATGAAAAAAATCAAGAGAGTTCCAGAAAAACATCTATTTCTACTTTATTGACTATGCCAAAGCCTTTGACTGGGTGGATCACAATAAACTGTGGAAAATTCTTCAAGAGATTGGAATACCAGACCACCTGATCTGCCTCATGAGAAATTTGTATGCAGGTCAGGAAGCAACAGTTAGAACTGGACATGGAACAACAGACTGGTTCCAAATAGGTAAAGGAGTATGGCAAGGCTGTATATTGTCACCCTGCTTATTTAACTTATATGAAGAGTACATCATGAGAAACGCTGGACTGGAAGAAACACAAGCTGGAATCAAGATTGCCGGGAGAAATATCAATAACCTCAGATATGCAGATGACACCACTCTTATGGCAGAAAGTGAAGAAGAACTAAAAAGCCTCTTGATAAAGTGAAAGTGGAGAGTGAAAAAGTTGGCTTAAAGCTCAACATTCCGAAAATGAAGATCATGGCATCTGGTCCCATCACTTCATGGGAAATAGATGGGGAAACAGTGGAAACAGTGTCAGACTTTATTTTTGGGGGCTCCAAAATCACTGCAGATGGTGACTGCAGCCATGAAATTAAAAGACGCTTGCTCCTTGGAAGAAAAGTTATGATCAACCTAGACAGTGTATTAAAAAGTAGAGAAATTACTTTACTCACAAAGGTCCATCTAGTTAAAGCTATGGTTTTTCCAGTAGTCATGGATGGATGTGAGAGTTGGACTGTGAAGAAGACTGAATACCGAAAAATTGATGCTTTTGAACTGTGATGTTGGAGAAGACTCTTGAGAGTCCCGATTGCAAGGAGATCCAAGCAGTCCATTCTGAAGGAGATCAGCCCTGGGATTTCTTTGGAAGGAATGATGCTAAAGCTGAAACTCCAGTACTTTGGCCACCTCATGCGAAGTGTTGACTCATTGGAAAAGAGTCTGATGCTGGGAGGGATTGGAGGCAGGAGGAGAAGGGGACGGCAGAGGATGAGATGACTGGATGGCATCACCGACTTGATGGAGGTGAGTTTGAGTGAACTCCGGGAGTTGGTGATGGACAGGGAGGCCTGGCGTGCTGCGATTCATGGGGTTGCAAAGAGTCACACACGACTGAGCGACTGAACTGAACTGAACTGTGTCCATGTGATTAGATTGTCTAGTTTTCTGTTTTTATGGTTTCAGTGTATCTGCCCTCTGATGCCTTCTTGCAGCACCTACTGTCATACTTGGGTTTCTCTTACCTTGGACATGGGGTATCTCTTCACGGCTGCTCCAGCAAGGCTCAGCCACTGCTCCTTACCTTGGATGAGGGGTATCTCCTCAGTGCTGCCCCTTCTGACCTTGAACGTGGAGTAGCTCCTCTCGGCCCTCCTGCACTGGCACATCCACCGCTCCTTGGATGTGGGGTCGCTCCTCTCAGCCACTCCTGCGCTGTTGCAGCCTGGCATTCTCGGCCGCCGCCTCTGACCTCGGATGTGGGGTAGCTCCTCTCAGCCACGCTTCTGCCGCGTGGCTGGTAATGCGTCCTAAGGCCCACTTGACTTCTTTCTCCAGGATGTCTGGCTCTAGGTGAGTGACCATACCAAAGTGGTTATCTTGGTCACAAAGGCCATTTTTTTAAGTTAATCTGTGTATTATTGTCAACTCTTCTTAATTTTTTCTTCTTGTGTTAAGTCTTTACTGTTTCTGGCTTTTATTGTGCCCATTTGGTGATATAATTTGTTAAAAGAACTGAAGAGTTTGTTTCTGATAATGGAAAAAAATTCCCATGTTTGAGCATCCTTCTCCCATATAAGCCTCTGAGGTAACTTTTCATACCATGGCAGAATTGAAATAAACCTCAGCTATCAAGTCATCATGAATCTCATTGTTTTCTGCATCTACATAGCTCATCAATGAGCCAACAGTATGCACTGGGCATGTAAACAGCATCACTTCCTGTTACATGTCTATATCCTTTCCCAATTAATAGTGTGCTTTCCTCTGCTTTCTCTAGATAGCCTTACCATAATAAAGCAGTTGCTATAGCTTAGTTCTAATACCATTATATTTTTCATGTTTCTAAAATCCTTAAGCCACTACAATATCCTTCATGATTTTTCCCTTGTTGGATTGTTTTTATATAGCTATTGCTGTACTTCATAGGCCTTATAAACAATGACTTTAGCTTTCCATATTACAGGTATTAAAATCAAGTTTCTTGGGTATCATGACATAGCAAAGGGTTGCTCTCTATGAGATTCCTGGACACAGATTGATGAAAGAAAAAAATAAGTCAAAATAAAACAAAAAGCTTACATTTTATCTTGGAGGCTACAAAGGCTCCGACAGCACCATATTTTGTTTAACAAAAGGAGCAAACTATATTTTTTCTCTGCAGCCTATCCAAGTGCTGAAAATTATGCCAATTTGTATATCTAAGAAAAAAATGCTAGCACAAGGAAAATGTGCTAAAAACATGATAGTATAAATGCTCACCCACTTGAAAGAGCCAAACTTAACCTATTCCATGAGTTTTAGCAAATATTTATTGAGAACTTGCTACATGTTTGGGGTGAAATGCAAGGATTAATAAAGTATTAAGCCCCACACATCTAAGAGAAAAAGGAAGAAACAAACCAATTTACAATCAGTGTCAATCTCATGGGCCTGGAGCTCAGGCTTTGAAGGATCTTGCATTTAGTTGAATGCTCTGCTGCTGCTGTCTTCAAATCCTTAATAATTTTTTTAAAAGGGACTTCATAGTGTCATTTTTCACTTGGCTTTGCAAATTTCATAGCTTGTCTTCTTTGCAATAAAATGTGCCTCAAGAAATGGACCATGGGCTGTGGGACCATAGAGACAGATACACTGCATTTCTCTTGAGGACACCATGTTGTTTAGGCTGAGCTTGAGAAAGGAAATTTCTCAGGAAAAGCCAAGGGAGGTAACACAGGCAGGATGCTGGAGTGTACAAAATCTCACACATGTGAAAATATATAATGTCTATATAATCATGTAGATTTGGGAATGTTATGTTAGAGAACGAAGTACAACTAGGATCCTGATGGTAATTGAGACCAGAGAGACTGTCAAGGACCACATAAATGATGAACCTTAGAAATCAAATAGAAAATTAGGATTTCATCCTAGAAGCAACAGAAACCCTAAAGTGAATAATAAATCTTTGCTTGATTTGCACTCAGACATAATTGTTATAATCTACTTAGGTGTCTGTATTTGGTTTTGTGTATGGATCAAGAATAGGTCATTTGAAGGAAGTTTTGGTGATGTGTAAGGAAAAGTATGAAATATGACTCTCCCAGTTTTCATAACCACTCCAGGTCTTATGCTCCAATAGATGAGACAGGAGAGGTCTTATAGCTACAAAAACATCCATTTTATTCATCACTGTGGCAAAGCACCTAGAGCCAAGATACAAATACAGGGGCTTAAGCTATACTTTGAGTGCTAGTACTATGTGACCACATGAAATTTTATGGCTTGACTTTTCTCAAAAGTAGATGACACTGAGGCATAATAATTTAAAAAAATAAAATTGAAACTTTGCTTTTAAAAAGACTGATATTCACAACCTGGTTTTATGACTTACTAGCATTATGAGCTTGATAGATTTACTCAGCTTTCTTGACCCTCAGTTTCCCCATCTGGAAAATAGGAGTAATAATTACACCTTCTCCTTATGGTTGTTGTGAGGATTAAATCTATTAAATCAAGTATCACTTTATTATAGCTCTTTGTACATTGGAGGTCAACACTTTAGCTATTTCTCCCTTACACAGTGACTCTTTGGGCTCCAAGACCACATAATTCATCTACATAGCACTGGCCTGTAAGTTAGCACTTGGAACATAGTAAGCTCATGATAAGAATTTTTTAATAAATACATTGTATAAATCTATATTGCAAAATGCCATATCATCACCTACTTTGCCACCACTTACAAGAAATTAAAATAGTTCTTAGTTACCTCATCTCTATATCATCTATATTCCCTGTACTCACACACACACACACACACACAACACATACAAACTCACACTGACACACACACATACACAGAGAAACCCTTCATATTTACTCACTGTAAGGCAGAAATACTTTAAAATTGGGTAGTGGAACAAAACATAACAGTCTGTTGTTTATAATAGAGATACTGAAAACATAATTGAACAGATAAATTGATAGTAAAAAAATATATCAGGGATATACTAAGAAACAATTGAGGTAATTATATTACTGTAGATAGAAATTTAGGGCAAATATTGAGCATAAAGCATCATTATAAGCAGAGAAAATATAATCTATTATGAACATGGACTATTTATGTCATACTGTTCAGGCCCATACCAGCTCTGTGACTGTGGACAAGTTGCTTGTTCTGATTATTTCTTCATCAGCAAAATTGCAGTGCAAGTAGTACTTGCTTCATGGGGCTGTCTTAAAGACTAAATCTGTACACATATTTTAGAATAGAGTCCTGAATATGATAAGGTCTCAAAAAGTGTTAACTACATAGATATAAAAGACATAAATCAGAGGCAAGTAAATGCAAATTAAATGTAGATTCCAAATACAGAAGAAACTGACAGAATTCCAAGGAGAAATTGGAAAACACATCATGATTTGGGGAGTTCTACTGCATTTCCCTCAATATTTCAAATGTTAAGCAGAAAGCAAACAAAAGAACAAACTAGCTAGAATACTTAGAATTTTGTGAACAGCACAATTTGCAAACAGGAAGTTCTGAATGTATATAGAACTCTGCACCTAGCAATGAAAGAAAACACATTTTTCTCGAAAACACATACAGTTTTTACCAAAATAGGCTGTATGCTAATCCATAAAGTAAATCTAATAATTTTTAAAAAAAATCAGTATTATACAGATAAAATTTCCTAAAACTCAACCACTATAAATTAATGACAAAATATATCTGAAAAATACAATGTATTTTGAAATTAATGAACAATTTTTGAAGTTTGTGTATTAAAGTGAAGTGAAGTCACTCAGTCATGTCTGACTCTTTGCGACCCCATGGACTGTAGCCTACTAGGCTCCTCCCTCCATGGGATTCTCCAGGCAAGAGTTATATTAGATACTAATTAACAATTTTCAAATAAAAATTTGATCAAATATACAAGGAAAAAAAGAAATCTTTATCTTTAAATTAGAAAAGATGAAACCTTAAATTCAATGAGCTAAATGTATTTCTTAAGGCATTATAAAAATAACAACAAAATAAATGTAAAGAAAAAGTAAAAATAAAGATTAAGTAAAGTAAAAAAAAGTAAAATAAATTTAATAAAGATTTGTAAAATATGTTGGAAAAATTACTTTTATTAAAGATACAAAACAAGACTTAGATAAACAGAGATATATAGTCTATCTACTGATATATTGATAGTATCTCTACTGGAGATTACTTTTCTTCAGGACTTCAGTTCTCAAGCTGACCAAAATCCCAACAAAGTTTTTCAAAGAGTTAGACAAACTGGATTTCAGGTACATATAGATGAACAAATTAGCATAATAACAGAGATGATCATTAAAAAAAAAAAAAGCAAGGGAGAAGGGTTGCCCAATCTGACATCAAGAATTATTATACAGTAGAGTAATGAAGACATTTGTAATTTGGTGCAGACTAAGATAACTAAATAAAGAGCCCAGAAATCAGGTCACATTTACAAAGGCATATGATTTATGATAGCATTGTTGATCAATGGGAAAAACATTGACTATTCAGTAAATAATCCTCAGACTATTGGCTACCACTTACAAAAAATAGCTGAAAATGAATCTCTCTTAACACCACACTCAAAAATCAATTCCAGACATACTAAAAAGCTACATATTAAAAGCAGAATTTTAATAGTTCTAGAATAAAATATAGAAGAATACTTTTTAATACTAAGTACAATATCAAGGATTTCTTAAGCAGGGCACCCAAAGGACAAACCATGAAAGAGATTGATAAATTACAATTCACTGACATTAGAACATAAGTACGCATAATACATTGAGTTCATTATATATTAATAAGAAAAAATATACATATATGTAGTGGGAAATGGTTAAAAAAGGAATAGGAATTGCACAAGCAAAAAATCCAAATGTCCAATAAGCATGTAAAATTATAACAATGTCATCTGTAATCAGGAAATGTAAATTTAAATCACAATGATATACCACTTTACAACTGCCATATAAATAAAAATTTGTAATAATTATAAACAAAATTGTCCTAGAAGAATGAACCCTTATACATTGTGCATATTGGGATAATTGATTTAGGATACAATTTGGCATTATATTGTAAAGTTTAATATACATATACCATAAAACCCAAAATTTCCACTCACTGGTATTTAACCTAGATCAGAGTTTCTCAACCTGTGCATTGCTGATGTTTTTGAGCGGAAAAGCCTATGTTGTGTGGGTTCTCTTGTGCATTATAGAATACACTGGATATCTGCTTAATAGATACCAGCAGCATAGTAACAACCCACCTCCACTCATGTTAACCAAAATGGTCTTCAAATATAGTGAAATGCACCGTTAAGGAAAAAATCACCCCCATTTAAGAAATACTGCATTAGAAATACTATTGCACATGGAGAATAACGTTTATAGTAGCATCATTTGTGATGGCAATTAAAAAAAAATGAAATAACTATCTTCATCACTGAATTTCTGTATAAAAGTAAAAATAAGGCAGAATAAAAGGATGTGCATTCATCTCCTCCTGTGAGAGCAGCAAAAACACAACTAAACGTTGAACAACCATTGACAGGAGGACGCTCAGTTCAGTTCAGTCACTCAGTCATGTACGACTCTTTGGGATCCCATGGACTGCAGCATGCCAGGCTTCCCTGTCCATCATCAACTCCTGGAGCTTGCTCAAACTCATGTCCATCTAGTCGGTTTTGCCATCCAACCATCTCATCCTCTGTTGTCCTCTTCTTCTCCTGCCTACAATCTTTCCCAGAATCAGGGTCTTTTCTAATCAATCAGTTCTTTGCATGAGGCAGCCAAAGTATTGGAGCTTCAACTTCAGCATTAGTCTTTCCAATGAATATTCAGGACTGATTTCCTTTAGAATAGATGGGTTGGATCTGGAACTCACCAAAAAAAAAAAAAAAAAAAGATGTTCCATGTCCAAAGACAAAGAAGAAGCTGCAGTGAGATGGTAGGAGGGGCATAATCCAGATAAAATCAAATCCCATGCCTTCCAGGTGGGTGACCTACAAACTGGAGAACAATAATACAAAAGAATTTTCCCACCATTGTGAAGATTCTGAACCCCACGTCAGGCTTCCCAGCCTGGGGATCTGACAAAGTGACTGGGAATCCCCAGGAAATCAGATCTTGAAGGCCAGTGGGATTTGAGTATAGGACTTCCCCAGAATTGGGGGTAACAGAGACTCTAGTTTTGGAGGGCATAAACAAAATCTTGTGTGCACCAAGACCCGAAGGAAAAGAGCAGTGGACCCCACAGGAGACTGAACCAAAACTGCTTGCTGGTGTTGGAGGGCCTCCTGTGGAGGCGTGGGTCAGCAAAGGCTCATGACAGGGATGGGAGCACTGGCAGCAGTGATTTGGAATGTTTCCCTTGGCATAAACCCTCTTGCAGGTTGCCATTAATCCTAACATAGGGTCACTAGACCCCAGGGCTGGGTTGCCTCAGGGCAAACAACTAACAGGGAGGGAGTGCAACCCCACCCATCAGCAGATAATTGGATTAAAGCTTTACTGAGCAAAGCCCTGCCCACCAGAGCAAGACATGGTTTTTCTCAGTGCCAGTCCCTCCCACCAGGAAAATTACACAAGCCTTTTAGCCTCCTCTATTAGAGGGCAAAGAAAAGAAGCAAGAAAACTATAATTCCCACAGCAGCTAGAACAAAAACCACATCATAGAAAGGTAATCAGGATGAAAAAAACAGAAAGTTATGTCCCAGATGAAGGGACAAGATAAAACCCCAGAAAAACAACTAAATGAAGTACAGATACACAACCTTCCAGAAAAAGAAATCAGATTAATGATAGTGAAGATGATCCAGGATCTCTGGAAAACAATGGAGAAGATGCAAGAAATGTTTATGAAAGACCTGCTGCTGCTGCTGCTGCTGCTAAGTCACTTCAGTTGTGTCCGACTCTGTGGGACCCCATAGATGGCAGCCCACCAGGCTCCTCCGTCCATGGGATTTTCCAGGCAAGACTACTGGAGTGGGATGCCATAGCCTTCTCCAACCAAAGACCTAGAAAAACTAAAAAACAAACAGAGATGAATAATACACTAAAAGTTGCTCAGCCGCATCTGACTCTTTGTGACCCCATGGACTATACAGTCCATGGAATTATCTAGTCCAGAATACTAGAGTGGGTAGCCCTTCCCTTCTCCAGGGGATCTTCCCAACCCAGGGATAAAACCCAGGTCTCTTGCATTGCAGGTGGATTCTTTACCAGGTGAGCCACAAGGGAAGCCCAAGAATACTGGCGTGGGTAGCCAATCCCTTCTCCAGTGAATCTTCCTGACCCAGGAATCAAACTGGGGTCTCCTGCATTGTAGGTGGATTCTTTACCAACTGGGCTAGAATAACTGAGGCAGAGCAGATAAATGACCTGGATGATAGAATGGTGGAAATCACTGCCACAGAACTTAATATAGAAGAAAGAATGAAAAAAAAAAAAATACAGACTAGGAGATCTCTGGGGCTACATTAAATGCACCAACATTCTCATTATAGAGGTCCCAGAAGGAGAAGAAAGAGAGAAAAGATCTAAGAAAATATTTGAAGAGATAATATCTGAAAATTTCCCTAACATGGGAAAGGGAATAGTCAATCATGTCCAGGAAGCACAGAGTCCCAGGCAGGATAAACCCAAGGAGGAATACACCAGGACACAAGACACATAGTAATCAAACTGACAAAAAATAAAAACAAAGATAAAATATTAAAAGCAACAAGGGGGGAATGACAAATATATACAAGGGAACTCCCATCCGATTACCAGCTGATTTCTCAACAGAAACTCTACAAGACAGAAGGGAATGGCACAATATATTTAAGGTAATGAAAAAGAAGAACCTACAACCAAGAATAAACTCTCATTCAGATTTGATGGAGAAATCAAAAGCTTTCCAGAAAAACAAAAGTCAAGAGAATTCAGCACCACTTAACCAGCTTTACAACAAATGCTAAAGGAACTTCTCAAAGCAGGAAACACAACAGAAGGAAAAGACCTACAGAAGATAGTGAAATGAAATCGCTTAGTCGTGTCTGACTCTTTGCGACCCTGTGGACTGTAGCCTACCAGGATTCTCCATCCATGGGATTCTCTAGGCAAGAGTACTGGAGTGGGTTACCATTTCCTTCTCCAGGGGATCTTCCTGATAAACCCAAGACAATTAAGAAAATGGTAATAGGATCATACATATCTATAATTACCTTAAATGTAAATGGATTAAATGCACCAACCAAAAGACATAGACTGGCTGGGCAGATGAAAGCAGGTGCATGTATGCACTTCTTACTGCATCACTCTGCTTGACTTCCCCGAATTGTATGTAATTATTTTATATTTTTAGGTTAATCATGTTCCCATAATGGCTTGCAGTTGTAAATATCTTTTATTTTGTTGTCTGGCTATTGATTGTGAAAACTGTTAAGCATCTTTTATTATTGTGATTATGTAACTACTACTCACTTAATACCATTGTATCATGATTGGTCAACAGAAAAATAATAGGAATTCTATATTACTAAAACTGCCATTTAATAGGAAAGCCTATAATCATTTTTATATGCATGAATTTATTTATTTATGAGGCATAATTTACATAGCTCTCTATTTTTCCCCCTTTTGGTGTACAGTCCTTTGAATTTTGACAAAAGAATATGGTTGTATAATCAGTGCCACAATCAACATATAGAATAGTTCCATTATCCAGATATTCCTCTTGTCCCCTGGTGTCGTTAACCCTTTCCCTTACTGCAGTCATTGGCAACCACTGATTTCTTTTCTGTACCTATAGTATGTGCCTTTTCTAAGGTCATATAAGTGGGACCATACAATATGTAGCCTTTGGGTCTAGCTTCTTTCATTTAGAATAATGATTTTAGATTAATGCATATGTCATGCATATTAGTGATTTGTTTCTCCTTATTGTTGAGTGGTAGTTGTTTTTTTGTATCCCACATTTTCTTCTTGGAAATATTTTTTATTTTGCTGCACTAATTATTTCAGAAAGAGTCTGTAGCTAGTAGATCTTTTAAATTCTTGTTTGTGCAAATATATTTTTATTTAAATTTGCTTTTGTATGGTACTTTGACTGATATATATTTTGGTTTAATGTCATTTTGCTCAGACTTTTGTAGGTATTTCTGCACTTTCCTCTAGGACCAAATGTTAACAAATAATGTATCTGATACCAATCTGATTTCTAGTCCCTTTATAAACAGTTAGTGTTACTTTTATTTTTTGAAGCTTTCAGAACTTTCTCAATCTTCCGAATTCAGAGGTTTCACTAAAATGTGGGTCTTTATTCATTCTACTTGACCCTGGGTGGGCCATTTCATTCTGAAGACTTGAATTTTTATTTAACTTTGTGAGGTGTTCTTTGCTTGCCCTCTTTCCTTTCATATTCTCTCTGGAATTCATTTTGTAGTAAAGAATTGACTATCTGAATTCATATTGCATATCACAACATTTCTCTGTTTTTTATACCTTAATCATTTTTTAAAATCCAGAGGCATATCAGAATTATGTTGGAATATTTTGAAAAATACAAATACTTTTTTCCTTCAAAGTTCCAGATATGTTTGTAATAAGCAGCCGTGTTTAAAAACAACTGGACTAAATAATGATCTTTTACTTTTAACTAGTTTGTTTCTCTTTCTCTATTTCATATTCAGTAGTCCCATTTCATTTAGTTTATGTTTTACAATTTCTCCATCTCTTCTTTTTTTCTGATATTTTTTCAAGCCTTTATCAAGTGTAGTAAAAAAGCTCTTATATACATATATATAAATAGTGTGCATAATATATATATATTTTAGAAAACTTATGAATTTTTGCTGAGCTAAAAAATTTATGACATTTTGATTCCACTTGATTTACTTAGCATAAATAGAATGCTAGATTTCTAATTTTAAAAAAGATATGCAACAAGCAGCAAAGGTTTTCGTACAGGGAACTATCATCAATATCTTGTAATAACCTATAATGGAAATAATCTGAAAAATAATATATGTGTATATGTATAACTGGATCACCTTGCCATGCACCTGAAACATTGTAAGTCAACTATACTTCAATAAAATATATATATTTTAAAAAAGTAAAAATGAAAACGTTGAAGTTACAGGCATATATAGATTCCATCCATCCATCCATTTGTAGATCAATAGACAAATATTGCTATATAGATAGTAAATACATATATATCTATATGCATGTATATATTTCACAAGCAGAATGAGTAGATAAAAGCATAACAAGAGAATGTATGTTCTATAGTATAATATTTATATATAGTTTTAAAGTGCTTTAGAAATGAATGTGTGTGTGTGTGTGTGTATATATATATATATATATATATATATATCTCTACAGTCAAAATATAATAAGCAAGCTGAGGAGAAGTGCAAAATGGTTAACCTTAACAGAGGGGTGAGGGCAGAGGGTGGTGATTGTAGAGGGGCACACAGTGGGGTTTCAATACTAATAATTATAAACTTCGTAAGAGAATATCATTAATTTTTAGAGAGATTGATGGCTATGGCAGCATTTTCTTTATTATTATTGTAACCCTATAGTGTCTTTTGTATTTTCAACTTTCTTTGTATGAAGTATCTCATAATTAAAAAAATAAGTGAGTGAAAGTCACTCAATTGTGTCCAACTCTTTGCAACCCCATGGATTATACAGTCTATGGAATTCTCCAGGCCAGAATACTGGAGTGGGTAGCCTTTCCCATCTCCAGGGGATCTTCCCAACCCAGGGATAGAACTCAGGTCTCCCGCATTGCAAGCAGATAGATTATTTACCAGCTGAACCACAAGGGAAGCCCAACTGAATATTTGAAGCCAAAAAGAAGCGTTGATTTAGAAATCAAAATGACAATATGATATATCTCATACCTGTCAGAATGGCTATTATCAAAAAGATAAGAAATAACAAGTGTTGGCAGGAATATGGAAAAAAGGGAACACTTGAGTGCATTCTTAATGTAAATTGATGCAGCGCCTAAGGAAAAAAAGATTAAAAATTAAAAATAGAACTGCCATATAATCCAGCAATTCTACTTTTGGTATTTATCCAAAGGAAATGAAAATACCTAAGTGAAAAGATTATATGCACTCCAATGTTCATTGCAGCATTGTTTACAACAGGTAAGACATGGGCTCAACCTAAGTGACTATCAGTGGATGAAAGGATAAAGAAGATATGGTATATAAACTTAAAAAATGGAATATTAGTCATAAAAACTAAAGAAATCCTGCCAATTTGTGACAATGTGGATGGACCTTGAAGGAATTATTCTGAATGCAATAAGCCAGACAAAGACAAATACCTTATGATCTTACCTATATATGGAACCTAAAAACCTGAGATTATAGAAACAGCACAAATTGGTGATTGCCAGATGTGGGAGTAGGAAGTAAGCAAAATGGTGAAGGGGATCAAAAATTAATAAGCCATGGGATATAATGTAGAGCATGGTGACTATAGTTAATAATCCTATATTGTATATTTGAAAGTTGTTAACATTTTTACAGGGTTGAGGAAGGACACAATGTGGTATGTGGCTAGATAAGTCAGTAAATACCAACAGTAGGATAAATGTATATAAAAGCATTAATGGGATTTTTAAAGGGGAGGAACCCTAAATTATATATCTTGTGTTTAAGAAATCAGGTAGGTGTATAAGAGTATCATCACAAGATGGTAAATCATAATGTTTTATTTTGTTCAATGAATATTTATTATTTGAGCACTTATGTAAAAGGTAAATGTTTTTGATACTTAGGATACATAGTTTAAAAACAGACTTAGACCCCTCTCCTAATGAACATTCATGAAAAAGAGACAAGCAATCAACATTGTTCATCAAAAAATAAGCAAGTTCCATAATTAATCATTATATATTGCAATTTGGATAGATTTGTGGATATGGTAATTCATAATAATAATGTTATATATGTAACACTTTAATAGTTACAAAATAATGATATACATATTATTTTTAAGTCTTGTGACATATACAGGTCCACTATCAATTATTATCCCCAATTTCTTTTTATAGGGAAGATGTCCTTGGAGTTTGCCACTTGTGCAAAACCTAGAAGTTCAAATCCTAGCCTAGAATAGTTTTTCATATAAAACATTTACAGTCCTTCTCTAATACACACAAACAAACCAGAGTTCCTCTTTTTCTGACTTAAAGTTTATGAAGTATGAATACATACTTGGATCATTTAAAGCCATTCTGATACCCATGAGGTATCACAAGAGAAACTTTCCGTTTAAAATTTGCCACATTTCATGTTTCATTCTTCAGATTATCATCTTTAGATATCTTGACAGAAAATTCATCAGCAGTTTGAGGGAGATGATGTTGCAACAGCAGTTTCCAATGACATTTGGGGGGGATCAATACAAATTAACTCAAAGAGCAGATAGTACATTCTGTCACTGTGTGCTTGTCAATTAATGGTACTGCTGAGAGTTAAATTATTTTAGTTTTCAGGGGAAGAATTAATGGTGGAATGGCCTTGTTACTCTTTTGAAATAAGAAGTTAGTTTTCGTTGTCTCACTCTAATACATCTATAGGTGTAGTTTTGATGGACATTCTTATAGGCTTGAAGTAGGAGGACATTCAAATGATGGAAAATATTCTGAAATCTCCAGTAGTAATGACACATAGAAAGATATAGCATAGTTGGCTAATATAGACAATATATGCTACACCTGAAAGTATTTAAACACATTAGAAAAGGCCTAGGACTTTCTAACATCAGTGCTTTCTACTATCCAAAGTGATTTCTAGAGGTAGCTTTTGCTTAGGAAAAAATGTGCTATTCACTGTGTAATGATAAATAAGGCACAAGAATCAGGTCTGTCATTGATCACTTATAACTGAAAAATCGTAAATCTAGTTTACTACCTCTGGCTTTCAAAGACTCATACAATCTATTCCTCATTTACTTTTCCAGTTTTCTTTTTAACTGTTCCCCTGTTTGAAACTTTCACTCTAGACATAGTGATCAAATTACTGTCTCCTGACACAATCTATACATTTCCAACACTATACCTCTGTTCAGAACACTCCTTTCTGGCATGTCCTTGTGACCCCTGCACCCCAAATCTTGCCCCTACTTCCACTGTGGCCCGTCTGCTTTTTCCAGATAAAAACCTGCTGCTGCTGCTAAGTCACTTCAGTCGTGTCCGACTCTGTGCGACCCCATAGACGGCAGCCAACCAGGCTCTGCTCTCCCTGGGACTCTCCAGGCAAGAACACTGGAGTGGGTTACCATTTCCTTCTCCAATGCAGGAAAGTGAAAAATGAAAGTGAAGTCGCTCAGTCGTGTCCAACTCTTCGCAGCCCCATGGACTGCAGCCCACCAGGCTCCTCCGCCCATGGGATTTTCCAGGCAAGAGTACTAGAGTGGGGTGCCATTGGCTTCTACGAGATAAAAGCCTAAAGCTCCTCAAAGGGATTGTTACTGCCGTATCCTCCCTGGAAAGGAGACGTGAGTCTTTCATTTCACAGGAGACAAAACTGACTAATGTTAGTTTCATTTCAATCTTAACAGGAAGAGAGAAGTCTGAATGCTTCACTAAGCATAGCTGTGAAGTCATTTGCTCTTGGATAAGGCAATACCATAGTCGTCTAGCCTGTACTTCCTTATAGAATAAAACAAGCCTTTTCCTGATAACCTACCTTCCTTTTGCTTACAATGGTTTTCACGTTTTCTGAATTTATATGTATGATGTCTCTGATTTCATTCTGTATATGCAGGAGAGATGTGAGTGTCAAGACGTCTAGAAAGGTGCAGAAAGCTGCAGTGCTGATTCATAGAGGACAGCCAGAGGTCAGGTGCCATGAGCCAACAACAAACATTCCTCAAGGGCTTTTGATGTTGCAGTGGTACATAATTTCACCCAATCTCTCCTGACGATGGGAGGGTTTACAGTGGTGTGTGATATGGAAGCTGAAAGTGGGAAAGGATTGTCAAATGTAGGAAAAATGATTTCTTGGAACTTCATAAATCTTGGTCAAAAATCTACATCGTTGAGCAGTCATGAGTTGTTGCCTGCTTTATCTTCCTTGTGACAGCTTCATGAATGACAGCTTCATTTCACATACAGCTTCATGAGAATAATAAAATCTCCCAGGTTAAAGAAAACCACACTGGTATTTGACTGTCTTGAAGCTTCTCAAGAGCCCCAAAGAGCTGTAGCTGTTCAAAAAGGTATTCTGACGCTGGCAACAGCTGGCTTTTTAGTTATTTGGCTACATGTCTCATTTCATTTCCTAAACTGTCGACTCTAGGTGAGCTTTGATAGAGAATATAATTTCTTCTTTTTCCTACCTAATTCCTGAGGCTTATTTCCAAAATTATGGGCTTAGAGTGTACAGAGACTAGATCAAAAGCATACATTATGGGTTTTGTTGATACAACTTTAGTAATAGCCTTCTCTAACAGAAAAAGAAATATAGCCTGCCCCCAGGCTCTGCTCCCCAAGTTGATTTCTTATTTCTGAGACTCAGCTTTTGTCTCCATTAAAGACCAATTTTGAATTGAAAGACCTTTGTTTGAAGTTTGAAAATTTGGAAGTGAATAATATCATGAGCATTTGCAAAGTTTTAGCAGTATCTTTTCTTCCCATACTTTATATTCTAGACTTTTTGAACTTGATCAAGGGAAAGGCCCTGATCTCAGTGGGATTTGAATAAGAACATTCCTCCCAAGGGTCTTCCTGGCTCCATAGCAGAAGTCCAGAAGATGCCCTAAATCTGATTAAGACCTTGGAGTCTTAAACCTCCTCACCTCTCCATTCCTCCTCAGCATTCATAGCCTCATATCTCTTATTTACCTTGAGATCTCAAGACCAATGATATTATGTCCATTTTCTTGATTTACAATAATTACCCAGGCTTCTTAGGACTGTAATGTATGTATGGCTGTGGAATACTGAGGAAACCCTCCCCCTGCCCTTGCCTCGGCTCCACCCCACTTTATTTCACTCCTATGTCACCAAGTGATGTGTTGGTGAAATACATTATGTATTTTACTCATTTATCTGCTTAGCTCTGTCCACTAGATGAGGGCAAGGTTTTTCAGCCTATGTCCTCCATTAAATTCTGCTTCTCTGGTGGCTCAGATGGTAAAGAATCTGCCTGCAATGCGGGAGACTCAGGTTTGATTCCTGGGTTGGGAAAACCCCCTGGAGAAAGGAATAGCAACCCACTCCAGTATTCTTGCCTGGAGAATTTCACAGATAGAGGAGCCTGGTGGGCTACAGTCCATGGGACTGCAAAGAGTCAGACATGACTGAGCGACTAACACACACTTTCCATTAAATTGTTTTTGTTGTTTAGTCACTCAGTCATGTCTGACTTCTGTGACCCCATGGACTGTAGCCTACCAGGCTCCTCGGTCCATGGGATTTCCCAGGCAAGAATACTAAAGCAAGTTGTCATTTCCTTTTCCAGGGGATCTTCCCAACCCAGAGATCAAGCCCATGTTTCCTGTGTCTCCTCCATTGGCAGGTGGATTCTTTACCACTAAGCCACCTGGGAAGCCCTCTCCATTAGATACTCCAGTTTAATTTACAGTCAATTGTGGATGCACAAATAGTACCAACAACAGTAAAAAAAAGTGCACAATAAAAATTTTAAGGTCTCACCTTTTAAACTCGACCATTCCTTTCAGTTTTAGAATCAGGGGCCACAGAAGCAGGGAGCTTATTTTGTTGAAACTTACAGCATATGCCACCAGGGCTCTATTCACCAAGATCTGAGTTCCAAATACCTGTTTTCTTTCTATTCACAAGGAATTAGCTCCTGCATGCAATGTGCTTGTGCTTAGTTGCTCAGTCATGTCCTACTCTTTGCAACCCTGTGGACTGTAGACAGTCAGGCTCCTCTGTACATGGGGATTTTCCTGGAAAGAATATTGCAGTGGGTTGCCATGCCCTCCTCCAAGGGATCTTACCAACCCAGAGATCAAACCCGAGTCTCCTGCATTGCAGGTGGATTCTTTACTGTCTGAGCCACCAGGGAAGCCACAGCCAGTCCCATTACGCTGAAGTATTTATGAAGTGATTTGGATTTATATGTTACACATATAGGGTCTTTACTGGAAAGAGCATCAATTACAGGAGTTCTGCTATAATTGCATCGGAAATACTTGTATTGTGTGAAGTAATAAGCCTGGAGCTGTGTTCTAGTTGCCAGATGATCATTTCTTGCTACTATCTTAGTAATAAGAAGCAATTATTTTTACTATTCTCCCAAAACATTATTCCTTTAATTTTATCTGTTCTTTCCACATGTGAAGATTCACATACAAAAAGAAAAAATAGGCCTATTATGATTTTTCTTTTCTGGTTATCATACTACATTTTTAAATTTTTCTCAAAGATCCACATTTTGCCTTAGGGTATTCTGGTATGACCTTTATATATTTTCTGTGAGAAATTTGCTTACACAGACAGGTCCAGAGTTCTTTTTCTTCTTTCCCTGCTTGGACATCTTTTTATATCAAATCTTTAGATTCAATCAATACCTGCTCAGGGTTTTCATTAATTCATTCAATAAAAAAAATAATCTACTGAGTACCAACTATGCTGTAGGTATAAAGCTAGGAACAATTTTTTAGACATTTAAGGAAAAAACCATCCTTTTATGGAGCTATTAGTTCAATATATAGAGTCAAACATTTTATCAATAAATGTAGGCAGAGGGTAGAGTTATAAAGGAGTAAAAGATTACCTTTATTTTGGGAGCTGCATCAGCTAACTATCAAACTAAGTACAGGCAGACCTTGTTTTATTGCACTTCATTTTATTGTACTTCAAAGATACTGCATTTTTTACAAGTTGAGTATTCATAGCAACCCTGCACTGTCAGATGATTGTTAGCATTTTTAGCAGCAAAGCATTTTTAAAAATAAGGTATGTACATTGATTTTTAGACTTAAAGTTATGACACACAATAGACTACAGTATCATGTAAACATAAATTAAAAAAAATTTTTTTTAATTGGGGGAAAATTGCTTTACAAAAACATAGCTTTTATATGCACTTCAAAATCACAAAATTTGTGTGACTTGCTTTGTTGCAACATTAACTTTATTGCAGCGATCTGGAAACAAACCCACATTACCTCTAAGACCTGCTTGTAATGAAAGATAGATAAATTGTCCGAAGAGGACAGAATGAGGTGGAGCCTATGGTTCAAGGAAAGAGATGATGAGAGTTATGACTAGAGAGGTTGACATAAAGAATTTGTGTGCCATAATAATGAATTTTGACATTTTTGCCCAGAAAAAATGGATTAAGTTGTCTGAAAATTTTACCAGTCTGATAAATAGATTTGAAAGCAAGAAAGTTCATCATCAGATGAGATGGAGGAGGTAGAGCAAGACTAGAGGGAATGAGGTTGTTGCTCTTGCAATAGTCAGGCATAGGTGTTACTGACATAAATGATCCTTTGTTATCTATTTCTCATCTATTGTTAGGACTATTTCATTCTTTAGAAATGATACACGAGGCCTGCAAGGCCAGGATAGTCAGTAATGAGGACCATGTTGAGTTTTGCTTTATTTAGATAATATTTTATTTAATTGTGATGATTCAGTCTTCAATAAGATTGATTTTCAGGCCCCAGAATGGCAGTATCAAGGCTAAAGTTTTTCCCAAAGAGTTTCTTGGAGAGTCTGCAAGCTCTGGTTTAAAAGTCTGGATGTTTCATCACTAAGGCAAACACATTTTCATGGTTGCTTTCTGACTTACACTGACATGGATCTTTTGTGTTTCACTTTCTGACACCAAGGAAACATGATACATAATTTTAAGACAGAAGAAAACATTTCGGAATACAGAACTGTGATGTTATGATATGCTTAGTTGGCAGCCTTGGCCTGTGAAAAGGAGAATGTTGACCAGATTTAAGTAATAATGCATAAAAATTGTGTAGAAATATGTCAAGTCATAATATTAGATGTACTGGCTCATTCAAACATTTTGAAGAGGATGGTTTCCTCACTCCATTACATTCTGCTTGCCATAGATGAAACAGTTTTTGAGCTCTTCTCCTATAATCTCAATTAGTTAAGGCTCCACTACACCTTTCATAAAAATTATTTGATTTTGTTAATGATTTTGTGAGTACCCTGCCAGACTGTGAGCCACTTGGGACCAAGAACTATGTTTCATTTGTTGTTGTATCTGCAGTATGTAGGACACTTTCTGGCACCCAGTAAGTGGAACTGCATAAAACAATGAGTGTCATTTGTTTGACCACTTTTCAGGTTTCCAAAAAATATATTTTTTACTACATGATCAATTTGCATGGCATAACTCTTTCCATAACCAGACAGTGTGCTTCACAGAAGCAAGGACCATGTCTTTATTTCCCCCTTAACTGGCATAGACCATACACTTTGTAAATATGAACTGAATTAAATTTATGAATTAAATATTATGTTTATCTCTTTGGTATGAAATGATAACAAAAGAGAGTGATTTCACTATTATCATTATTATGAAATCTTTCATTCTGGTTATGGTAATACACAAAAGGAAAATTTGATATTGAGTACAGAGTTCGCTATGTAAAATCATGCTGCAATTAACTGTATTCACTTTGGATGGAACTTTATGAGTCATGTGATAGAACTGTTCTATGTAAGAAGTGAGTTGTTTTAACTATTGAAATAAACTTAGTGGAACATGTTAGGTACTATCCCTCATATCTCAGTTGGTAAATAATCTGCCTGCAATGCAGGAGACCTGGGTTTGATTCTTGGGTAAGGAAGATCCCCTGGAGAAGGAAATGGCAACCCGCTCCAGTACTCTTGCCTGAAAAATTCCATGGATGGAAGAGCCTGGTAGGCTACAGTCCACGGGGTTGCAAGAGTCAGACACAACTTAGCATCTAAAGAGACAGAGAATAAATAGTAAAGTCAGTTAACAAGTTTCCATTCTTTTCCATTCCCAGGGCTTGAAGTAGACACAAATGCAAGTACACACACAAGCACTTCTCTCTTGTGTAGAATATCTTTGATTTTAGTTGAGTTCCTGAATATGACTCTAGTGACTTAGCAATTAAGTTGAAGTCAATTCATTTGAAAATATAACTTTAAATATTACATGAACAAATATACCTATTGAAAACATGTGCAAAAGTAGGTCATAAAATCCCCTGCAACACACCACCTATAACTACATGAAAAATGGAATCATACTTAGGCATTATTTGGCATTCTGCTTTTTTCATTTCTTTCCAAGTTACCAAATACTACAATATGGCATATTGTTGAGAGACTGAGTCTTGGCATTTGATGGACCTAGTTTTCAGTTTTTGGATAAGTTATTTATTCTGATGACCAATATTCTCATGTACAACATGGGGAAATAATTAGTCCCTAGTGTTGTGGTAAGGAGGAAATGAAATAATGCAAATAAGACAAGTAGCAAATAATAAGTAATCAGCAAATTTGGCAGTATTTCTTGGTATGCTGCTGCTGCTAAGTCACCTCAGTCGTGTCCGACTCTGTGCGACCCCATAGACGGCAGCCCACCAGGCTCCCCTGTCCCTGGGATTCTCCAGGCAAGGATACTGGAGTAGGTTGCCATCTCCTTCTCCAAAGCATGAAAGTGAAAAGTGAAAGTGAAGTCGCTCCGACGTGTCCGACTCTTGGCGACCCCATGGACTACAGCCTATCAGGCTCCTCCATCCATGGGATTTTCCAGGCAAGAGTACTGGAGTGGGGTGCCATTGCCTTCTCCGTATATAACATATCTTAATTTATATAACTAGTGCAAAGCCAACCAAACCAACATTAAATGACTTTGTTTTCTCAATATTAGAAGAAAATTATATGATGAATGTCCTTGCTCATTTATAGGTGCCCATTTGTCCAATTATTTTTGTAAGATATATTATTAGAAGCAAACTTGCTGAGTCAAAGGGTATGAACATTTTCAAGACATTCTGTTTGCTAAATTGCTCTGCAGACTGGGCCGAGCAATTTACACTACCACCAGCAGGGTGTGAGAGTGCTTATTTCCCATGATGTTGTCAGCACTGAACACTTGTCATTTAAAAACCCTGCCAATTCCACTGGGGGCTAATTTATCTCATTTTAATTTGCATTTTTATTGCTAAAGAGATTTATTAACCATTTGTGTTTTTCATTTTGTATCTACCAGATAGATTTTTGCTCATTTTTCTCTTTATATGTGCTTTTTCTCCCCTACACATGTCTTCTGTGTATTAAGGTTGCATGTCTTTGACATTAAATATACTGTAAATTTTAAACATATTACAAACTTTCTCTAAACTTGCCATTTTACTTGTTATGGTGGCATTTTTCATGGACAGATATATTAATACATTTGTGTGAATTTTAAACACTCTTCAGATAATTGTATTGATATCAGAAAGAAATGGTCTAAGGATTTCTATTTACTGTAATTTTCAATATTGCCTACAAAATTTTCCTCTCTATATTGGGAATCAGTTCAGTCAGTTCAGTCACTCAGTCGTGTCCGACTCTTTGTGACCCCATGAATCGCAGCACGCCAGGCCTCCTTGTCCATCACCAACTCCCGCAGTTCACTCAGACTCATGTCCATTGAGTCAGTGATGCCATCCAGCATTCACATCCTCTGTCGTCCCCTTCTCCTCCTGCCCCCAATCCCTCCCAGCATCAGAGTCTTTTCCAATGAGTCAACTCTTCGCATGAGGTGGCCAAAGTACTGGAGTTTCAGCTCTAGCATCATTCCTTCCAAAGAAATCCCAGGGCTGATCTCCTTCAGAATGGACTGGTTGGATCTCCTTGCAGTCCAAGGGACTGTCAAGAGTCTTCTCCAACACCACAGTTCAAAAGCATCAATTCTTCCTCGCTCAGCTTTCTTCACAGTCCAACTCTCACATCCATACATGACCACTGGAAAAACCATAGCCTTGAGTAGATGGACCTTTGTTGGCAAAGTAATGTCTCTGCTTTTGAATATGCTATCTAGGTTGGTCATTGCTTTCCTTCCAAGGAGTCAGGGTCTTTTAATTTCATGGCTGCAGTCACCATCTGCAGTGATTTTGGAACCCCCCAAAAAAAGTCTGACACTGATGCCATGATCTTCATTTTCTGGATGTTGAGTTTTAAGCCAACTTTTTCACTCTCCTCTTTCACTTTCATCAAGAGGCTTTTTAGTTCCTCTTCACTTTCTGCCATAAAGGTGGTGTTATCTGCATATCTGAGGTTACTGATATTTCTCCCTGCAATCTTGATTCCAGCTTGTGCTTCTTCTAGTCCAGCGTTTCTCATGATCTACTCTGCATATAAGTTAAATAAGCAGGGTGACAATATACAGCCTTGCCATACTCCTTTTCCTTTTTGGAACCAGTCTGTTGTTCCATGTCCAGTTCTAACTGTTGCTTCCTGACCTGCATACAGGTTTCTCAAGAGGCAGGTCAGGTGGTCTGGTATTCCCATCTCTTGAAGAATTTTCCACAGTTTACTGTGATCCACACAGTCAAAGGCCTTGGCATAGTAAATAAAGCAGAAATAGATGTTTTTCTGGAACTCTCTTGCTTTTTCCATGATCCAATGGATGTTGGCAATTTGATCTCTGGTTCCTCTGCCTTTTCTAGAACCAGCTTGAACATCTGGAAGTTCATGGTTCACATATTGCTGAAGCCTGGCTTGGAGAATTTTGAGCATTACTTTACTAGCATGTGAGATGAGTCCAATTGTGCGGTAGTTTGAGCATTCTTTGGCATTGTCTTTCTTTGGGAGTGGAATGAAAACTGACCTTTTCCTGTCCTGTGGCCACTGCTGAGTTTTCCAAATTTGCTGGCATACTGAGTGCAGCAATTTCACAGCATCATCTTTCAGGATTTGAAATAGCTCAACTGGAATTCCATCCCCTCCACTAGCTTTGTTCGTAGTGATGCTTTCTAAGGCCCACTTGACTTCACATTCCAGGATGTCTGGCTCTAGGTCAGTGATCACACCATGGTGATTATCTGGGTCATGAAGATCTTTTTTGTACAGTTCTTCTGTGTATTCTTGCCACCTCTTCTTAATATCGTCTGCTTCTGTTAGGTCCATACCATTTCTGTCCTTTATCGTGCCCATCTTTGCATGAAATATTTCCTTGGTATCTCTAATTTCTTGAAGAGATCTCTAGTCTTTCCCATTCTGTTGTTTTCCTCTATTTCTTTGCATTGATCGCTGAGGAAGGCTTTCTTATCTCTCCTTGCCATTCTTTGGAATTCTGCATTCAGATGCTTATATCTTTCCTTTTCTCCTTTGCTTTTCACTTCTCTGTATAGTATAATCAAAAAAGCACCTAGATGATATATTTGTATTGCCATCTATTTATTATATTTTTCTAATAATAAAATGAACAATCTAATTGTAACATGGCTGCTAGCTCATCATTCTTGGCATTAGCACATCATCATGTTAAGTTAAATACTGAGGAATAGTCTTCTAAAGAACAAAGTATTTATCACAAAACTCATCATAATTTAATCTGGCCCTGCCAACACTGACACTTAAGTCTTTGATAAAACAGAAATAATTTCAGTCCACAATCAATAACAACATTGCCTATAATACATCTAAAGTCATAATTTCTCCACCATGACCCATCCCATCATTCAGCAATAATCCTAGGCACTGAATCAAATAAGAAAAGCAAAGTCTTACACATCTTACAGTGTTTTACAATTCTGTAATTGTATTGAATTCTGGCTCTGCTACCTATCCACTGTGTGACACTTAAACAAATGACAACTACTCTGATCCCCAATTTCCTCATTGGTAATGTGTGACTAATTGAGGATTCTACCTTATGGGATTGTTGTGAGATTTAATGACATGTACAAATATTTGGTAAAAGTACTCTAAATATATACTACATTCAGTATTCACAATAGATAGAATGGAGTCTTTTGAACATTAAAAATAAAAACAAAGGAAAATGTAAAACAATCCTTGTGTTAATAAAATGACTCATTTACAAGTGATCTTAGCCAAAAGGCTGACAAGGGATAAAAAAGGACTCGTTTAAATTGCATTTATTATAGACCAAATGATATTCTACTTCTTTTTTATGCATATTAACTCATTTTATCTTCTTAACAACCCTAAGTGTAAGGTGGTATTAAATTATCTACATTTTACAGATGTGGAAACTAAAGCATAGAGATTTGAATGACTGTTCTAGACTACCTCAGAAACATGATGAAATGTTTTCCTATTTTCATACAATATATTTTACATATTTATTTTATACTTTTTAAACTTTTAAAATTTACAATTTCAAAATGTAACTTTATGATTCTTCAAAGTTGATTTAATATGGAACACACATAAATAAAATATGAATTTTCTTCATTATCTGTGCTTTGAAAGGATTCTCTGCTTTAGCTCTTCTAAAATGTACCTTTAATGATTCTACTTTTAAATGTCTATATCCCTCATTCCTTACCCAACTCTCATGTCCATAGCTTCCTTATGTAATCACAAAATATATAAAAATTAAAACATAAACAAATGTCTTCAGCAGCCAAAATAGATATCACAAGTTTATTCATGAGGAAACATTCCAGGCTCTCACTCAGAGGTAGTTTAACTTTAGACAGAATTATAATAAGCTCTAATAAGCTGCAGCAGATAGAAAGTAGAAGGGGGTTTAAAAAAGAGGATTCTGACAGCCTGACTAGAATTAATAATACAGGAAAACCATAAATATGTCATGCAAAAGAAGTGAAAATATTTTCTGAGGCTACTTAGTGCAGAGATAAACCATCATTTTATAATAACCTAGAAAAGTGATAGAAGTTTATAATGATAATCCACAGTCATTAATAAAATGTTTGAGTTCTATCAATTTTGTTCAACAAGTCAATACATTTCCACCAACAATGACAGCTAATTAGAACTTGGAGTTGATGATGATGTGAAAAAAGAAATCTCATATAAAACACACATTTACATTAATATAAGGAAATTTGTTGATGTTCATGAAAAGTGTTAGCATTCTTAGCCTGTTCTCTATTCTAAAAGGTAAAATTCAATTTTTTTTTAAATTTTAGTGTTCTCTAGATTTCTCTGATTTTACCTGATCCTACTTTTAAACTTCACTTCATGACTCAAAGTGTTATCTTTTATGAAGAAAGAAATAGCTATAAACCTCATCTGCTGTCTTGAAGTTATTTGGTATGACAATATCTGAAGTGTAGCCTGGGATTGACAGGGGCTAGTTAAATATAGTTTGCCAATAATCTTAGGTTCATGACTGAAAAATATCTTGTTGCTAACTAATTTCCTGAAAGTGTTACCACAAACTTATATGATGCATCAAATCCTGAAGATACCTTTTTTCCTGTGGTCCTCTCAATTTGGAATATTCTCTCTGAGCTTCCATCTTTGTATGCATGCCTCCATCTACTGAAATCTTGGGCTTCCTTGGTGCCTCAGACAGTAAAGAATCCACCTGCATGAATCTTGCTCATTATTATTCAAAACCCAGCTCAAATGTCATCTTCTATATGTAGCCTCTTGCAGCCCATCCAGTGAGAGGTAGAATTGGATAATGAGTACGGGCTTTGCTCTCAGACACACCTAATTTTGAATTCTGGCTCTGCTACCTACCCATTGTGTGACACTGAAACAGGTGACAACTACTCTGATCCTCAATTTCTTTATTAGTAATATGTGACTAACTGAGGATCCTGTCTTATACAATTGTTGTGAGAATTAAATGCATTACTTCAGAAAGGTATAAATATTTGGTAAATGTACTCTAAATATATACTACATTCAGTATTCAAATTGACTAAAGAAGGAAATTTTTATATCTAACTTCTGACACTCACAACAAAGCAATACAGATAGGTAGGATGGGACATGGGCAACACCATTTTGCACATTTGGTGAGTGTTCCAGGGTGGATTTTTAATTAGAAATCTGTATGGCAGAATTACACAATAATTTGCCATCTCTAAGTGTGAGTAGGTAGGAGGCCTTTCAATGCTCTGTCTAAATGTTTACTGATCTAAGGATGAGTCAAAATTAGAACTAAATTGCTTTGCCTAAGATAGGAATGAAGAAGTCTTTGGGAATGGGAAACCATGTAGGGGAGGGAAGGAAAAGGTTGAGGATAAAATAGAGGAAAGGCTGGTAATATGATCAGAGGCTGTTTTCTAAAAATAAATACAAAGAACCTTTGGAAATTCTCCATTGAAGGAAATGATCAGAAGACTCCTATGAGTAGAAGATGCTAATTTAAAATTGCATATATTTTATCATTTTCCTCTGGCACTTATATTCTTTTTACGGTCCCAAGTTTAAATAAATTCTGCCATGCACATAGCTGTTACTTAGTGATATCTGAAAAAGTAAAAGAATCTGAATAGTGTCTATTACAGTAGCATTGTGTTAGTCACTCAGTTGTCTTCAATTCTTTCAACCCCTCTGTCCATGGAATTCTCCAGGTAAGAATACTGGAGTGGGAACCCCAAAGACCAACAACCCTAGGCACCTAGGTTCAGGGAGATCAGGTCATCTATTCAGATTTTGAAGTAATAGAGTCCTAACTTAACTCCAGATCTCTAGACTCAAAATTCTTCATTCTTTTTAACTACTACACCTCTTCTTGTTAGAGAATTGTCCTTCCTGTGAACTCTAGCAATGCTTCTCATCTGAACTGTCCATTTTCCCCTGAGAATTTATAATTATACTAATAGTTAGCTTTGCCTTAGTAGGAAGTAGATCTCTCCAATTAGATTATAATCTTCATGAAGATTTACTTTCTTGTGGTCCCACAATGGACCCTCAAATAGTGAAGTCAAATTAAATATTAGTTGAATAAAAACATTTTATGTATTTATTTACTTTTGTATCTGCAAGTCTCTATTATAATGAAAATTTATATATAGTTAGAAGATGCATTGTGCATTAGAAGATCTCACTTTGAATGCAAAGGCATTTTAATGAGTATTGTCAGCTTTAAAAGGAAATAATTTTCTTGCATGTGCAAACTAAAAAAGCTCTGGGTTTTCCATATCATTGAGAGCAAGCATAGTTCTTGGTTCATTATAACTTAAAAAGTACATGATACACTAGGGTATCACTATAAAGGTAATGTTATTCTTCCAGTTTTATCCTGGCAACACTCGGGAATCCTATCAATGAATACAGATGCACACAGCTAAAGTAAGATAATGCCTATAAACCAATTCCTGAACAGATTTTTCAACAAACCCTTCAGACCTTTTTGGCTATATTATTTAGGGAAAACTGGGATGGCTTTAAAATGCAAAGTTCCTTGTGCATTCAGTCCCACATTTTAATTCAAGCTTGATGATTATTGCTATGCCCCATTCAGCAGATACTGGCAGCTAGAAAGAAAAAATAAAAGATTAATTTGAAAGGCCAAATTCACAATGAAGATGTCAAGATAAACCTGCTACTGAATAATCAAATGAAATGCTTTATTTTTAGCTCCTGTCTCTTTGATTCACTTATAACATACCCTTGAATCATGAAACTTCCTTAAATATAAGGTCTTCTCTCTACAAAAATGACTGCCATTAACTTCACAAAAGACCACTTTCTAATGTACATATCCCTCAGTAAATCCATGTCAATATAGAGCATGCTATATTTTACACTTATAGTATAACATCTGCATTGGAATAGGATTCATGGTATAGAGAGAGGTAGAATTTTCATCCTTACCTTACCTTCTAAACCAACATTGTTTTTTTGTTTGTTTGTTTGTTTTTTTTTTTTAAATTACCATCATGCATGCCACAAATGTGAGCCACTGGTACAATTTTCAACTCTCTAAGAGGTATGATTAAGATGGAAGGTAGGAGGACTCTAAGATCACCCACCATGAAAATGTCACAACTACAACTACATATAGAACAATTCTTGCTGAAATCAACCTGAAGACTACAAAGACAACTCCTCTATGTTGTTGTTGTTGTTCAGTCACTCAGTAGTGTCCAACTCTTAGTGATGCCATGGACTGCAGCACATCAGGCTTCTCTGTCCTTCACTATCTCTTAGAGTTTGCTCAAACTCATGTCCATTGAGTCGGTGATGCCTTCCAGCCATCTTGTCCTCTGTAGTCTCCTTCTCCTCCTGCCTTCAATCTTTCCCAGCATCAGGGTCTTTTCCAATGAGTTGGCTGTTTGCATCAGGTGGCCTAAGTATTGGAGCTTCGGCTTGAGCATCAGTCCTTCCAAAGATATTCAGAGTTAGTTTCCTTTAGGACTAAATGGCTTGATCTCCTTGATGACCAAGGGACTCTCAAGAGTCTTCTCCAACACCACAGTTCAAAAGCATCAATCTTTGGAGCTCAGCCTTCTTTATGGTCCAACTCTCACATCCATCCATGACTACTGGAAAAACCATAGCTTTAACTAGATGGACCTTTGTGAGTAAAGTAATTTCTCTACTTTTTAATACACTGTCTAGGTTGATCATAACTTTTCTTCCAAGGAGCAAGCGTCTTTTAATTTCATGGCTGCAGTCACCATCTGCAATGATTTTGGAGCCAAAGAAAATAAAGTCTGTCACTGTTTCCATTGTTTCCCCATCTATTTTCCATGAAGTGATGGGACTGGATGCCATGACCTTTGTTTTTTGAATGTTGAGCTTTAAGCCAGCTTTTTCACTCTCCTCTTTCACTTTCATCAAGAGGCTCTTTAGTTTCTTTTCACTTTCTGCCATAAAGGTGATGTCATCTGCATATCTGAGGTTTTTGATATTTCTCCTGGCAATCTTGATTATAGATTGTGCTTTATCCAGACCGGCATTTTGCATGATGTACACTGCATATAAGTTAAATAAGCAAGGTGATGATATACAGCCTTCACGTACTCCTTTTCCAAATTTGAACCAGTTCATTGTTCCATGTCTGGTTCTAACTGATGATTCTTGACCTGTTGGCAGGTAAAGTGGTCTGGAATTTGCATGTCTTTAATAATTTTCCACAACTTGTTGTGATCCAGTAAAGGATTTCATGTAATCAATGAAGCAGAAGTAGATGTTTTTCTGGAATTCTCTTGCGTTTTCTGTGATCCAGCAGGTGTTGGCATTTGATCTCTGCTTCCTCTGCCTTTTCTAAACCCAACTTGAGCATCTGGAAGTTCTCGGTTCACATACTATTAAACTCTAGCTTGAAGGATTTTGAGCATTACCTTGATAGCCTGTGAAATGATCACAATTCTGTGGTAGTTTGAACATCCTTTGGCATTACCTTTCTTTGGGACTGGAATGAAAACTGACCTTTTCCAGTCCTGTGACCACTGCTGAGTTTTCAAAATTTGCTGGCATATTGAGTGCAGCACTTTAACAGCATCATCTTTTAGGACTTGAAATAGCTCACCTGGAATTCCATCACCTCCACTAGCTGTGTTCATAGCGATGCTTCCTAAGGCCCACTTGACTTTGCATTCCAGGAATATCTGTCTCTAGGTGAGTGATCACACCATCATGGTTATCTGGGTCATGACGATCTTTTTTGTTCAGTTCTTTTGTGCATTCTTGCCCCCTATTCTTAATATCTTCTGCTTTTGTTAGGTCCATATAATTTCTGTCCTTTATTGTGCCCATCTTTGCATGAAATGTCCCCTTGGTATCTCTAATTTTCTTGAAGACATCTCTAGTCTTTCCCATTCTCTTTTTATTGTTCACTTAGAAAGGCTTTCTTATCTCTCCTTGCTATTCTTTGGAATTATACATTCAGATGGGTTTATCTTTCCTTTTCTTCTTTGCCTTTCACTGCTCTTCTTTTCTCAGCTATTTGTAAGGCCTCCTCAGACAACCATTTTGTTTTGTTGCATCTCTTTTTCTTGAGGATGGTTTTGATCACTGCCCCTTGTATAATGTTACAAACCTCCATCCATCATTCTTTAAGCACCCTGTCAGATCTAATCCCTTGAATCTATTTGTCACTTCTACTGTACAATTGTAAGAGATTTGATTCAACTCCTATAAGAAAACTATAAAGAAAGATTCACTCATAGTCTGGCAGGAAGAGAGGAGAAGCAATCTAGTTAGGTCCTGTACCCCTAGTGGGGTACACAGACGATGAAGGGATATCACAGTGTTTGGGATCGTCTGTGAGGAGTAAGGGGTTTGAATCACATATTAGGGACTGCAGCCTTGCGATTTAACACAGGTAAGATGAGCCCCTTCAGTTGGTTTGAAAAACAGTGGGGCTTACCAGAACGTTGTTAAGAAACTGAGCCTCCATCCTGAAGAGCACACACACAGACTTGCTTACTCCCAGTCACAGTGTGAAGGCAGCAGATTGAAAATTTCCTGCTGCTCTGGGCAGCTTGCTAAGACTGTCACAGAATGTCCCCCAGGCTTCTGCTCTACCACCTGTAGCTCTGGTGCTGCCCCCAACTAAGGCAGAGGCTGCCATTGCCAATGAAGGTGTGCATACTTAGAGGAAATGGAGTCCCTCTTGGTCCCAGTCCTGCCTCTGACCAATGTGGAGGCAACCATTTCCAGGGCAGGTACACACATTTCAGAGGGAATGAAATCAGCTTCAGAGTGGAGACAATTGAAGACACATGTCTGTGCACACACTTGGGAGGAAGTAAAACCAGCTCAGTAGTGTGGCTATAACCTCTCAGTTCCAACCCAGCCCCTAACCAAGGTACATAACAGTGAAAAAGTGAAACCAGCCTAGAAGTCCAGACAAACCCTCATGCCTTGGCCAAGCCCCAAACAATGGGGAGTCTGTCATCACATGTGGGAGAAACCCAACTCCCTCAGGACTCCTGCTCCAGCCCCTAAGGCCTCAACCCTAACCCTGATAGGGTCGTGAATACCACAGAGCATAAAAGAAGCTCCAGCTCACACTTGATTGTAGCTCTAGTCCTTCCAACTCCAGCACTACCTTATACCAAGGCTGTTGCTATCATCATACTCTGGGGAAAGACACTGCTCTTGTTCACTTCAGATCCAGCTCTCCCACCAAAGCTTCCAAGTACATGCAGCCTGCATAGGGATGCTCACACACAAAGAAATGCCTTCAAAATGGGGATAGGGGACTATTTTACCTAATTTCACAGAGGCAGAGTAAGTTAAACAAAATAAGGTAACATAGGAATATATTTCAAATGAAAGAACAAGAAAAAATTGGAAAACACCCTAATGAAATGGAGATAACTTTTCTTGTAAAGAGTTCAAAGTAATATAATAAAATGCTGATTGAGAAAAATATGAACACAATGAGAATTTTAACAAAAAATTAGAAAATATTAAAAATATGTCAGAGTTGAAGAATAAAATAACTGAAATGAAAAATACACTAGAAGGAATTAACAGAAGATTAGGTGATACAGAAGAATGCCTAAGCAATCTGGAATATACAATAATGGAAATCACTGAATATGAACAGCAAAAAGAAAACAAATAATGAGGAACCTGTGGCAACATCAAGTGTACTAACATTTGCATTATAGGTGTCCAGAAGTATGAGAGGGAGAGAGAAAAGGGTTAAAAAATATGTTTGATAAAATTATGGTTAAAAACTTTCTGAATCTGAAAGTGAAAGTTGCTCAGTTGTGTCTGACTCTTTACAATCCCATGGACTATATAGTCTATGGAATTCTTCAGGCCAGAATACTGGAGTTGGTAGCTGTTCCTTTCTCCAGGGGATCTTCCCAACCCAGGGATTAAACCCAGGTCTCCCACAATGCAGGTGGATTCTTTACCAGCTGAGCCACAAGGGAAGCCCAAGAATACTGGACTGGGCAGCCTATCCCTTCTCTAGTGTATCTTCCCAACCCTTCATTGCAGGTGGGTTCTTTAGCAGATCAGCTACAAGGGAAGCTCTCTGAATCTGAAAAAGGAAACAGATATCAAGGTACAAGAAACATGTTGGTGGTGTTGTGGTTTAGTAGCTAAGTCATGACTAACTCTTTTGCAACCCCATGGACTGTAGCCCTCCAGGCTCCTCTGTCCATGGGATTTCCTAAGCAAGAATACTGGAGTGGGTTGCCATTTCCTTCTCCAGTGGATCTTCCCAACTCAGTGATCAAAACTATTTTCTCCTGAATTGCAGGTAGATTTTTACTGCTGAGCCACCAGGGAAACTATAGATAGTACCAAACAAGATGAACTCAAAGATCAACACCAACATCATAACTAAAATGGCAAAAGTTAAAGAGTGAAATTTAAAAGCAACAAGAGAAAAACAGAGTCACATAAAACCCTTCCTCATAAGGCTATCAGCCAATTTTTAGCAGAAACATTGCAGGCCAGAAAAGAATGACATTGTATATTTAAAGTGTTGAAAGGGAAAAATCCTACAACTTAGGATACTCTACCTCTCATAGTTTACATTTAGAATTGAATGAGACAAAAAGAGGTTCACAAACAAAATGCAAAGATTTCATCAATACTAAATGAACTTTACAAGAAATGTTTAAGGGGCTACTTTAAGTGAAAAAGAACAACAAGAAATTATAGGAATTGGAAGTCCACCAGTAAAGGCAAATATTTAGTAAAAGCTATGGTTCAGCCACTCAACAAAGCTAGTATGAAGTATTAAAAGGGAAAAAATTGTAAAATCAACTATAACTATGATAAACAGTGAAAGGATAAACATGAAGATGTAAAAATGTTATATCAAAAACATAAAATGTGATAGGGGAGTAAAATATTCTTAAAATATGTTTGGACTTAAATGACTACCAGTTTAAAGCAATAGTTATAGGGTAACATGGCACCCCACTCCAGTACTCTTGCCTGAGTAACTTCACTTTCACCTTTCACTTTCATGCATTGGAGAAGGAAATGGCAGCCTGCTCCAGTGTTCTTGCCTGGAGAATCCCAGGGACGGTGGAACCTGATGGGCTGCCGTCTATGGAGTTGCATAGAGTCAGACATGACTGAAGTGACTTAGCAGCAGCAGCAGCAGCAGCAACAAATATAAACTCCACGGTAACCACAATTGAAAAACCTAAAATATTTAAACTAGAGAGAAAAGAACACATGCATACCACTAAAGAAAATCACCAGATCACAAGGGAAGAGAATAAAAGAAGAAGAAAACAGAGCTAACTACACAAACAACCAGGAAACAAATAGCAAAATGTCAATATGTAAATACCCATCAATAATCACTTTAAATGTTAATGGACTAAATGCTGCAATCAAAAGACATAGGGTGGCTGACTGGATTAAAAAAACAAGACTGTCTCATACACTGTCTGTAACGCTTCCAAGGTGGTGCTAGTGGTAAAGAACCAGCCTGCCAATGCAGGAGATATAAGAGACTCGGGTTCAATCCCTGAGTTGGTAAGATCCCCTGGAGTAGGAAATGACAACACACTCTAGTAGTCTTGTTGGAGAATCCCCTGGACAGAAGAGCCTGGCAGGCTAAGCTCCATGGGGTCACAAAGAGTTGGACAGGATTGAAGTGACTTACCATGACTTAGGACAGCACATAAGAGACTTATATCAGAGCTAAAAACACACACAGACCAAAAGTGAGGGGATGAAAAAAGATATTCCATGTAAATGGAAACAAAGAAAGCTGGGATAGTAATACTCATGTCAGACAAAGGAAACTTTAAAACAAAGACTATAAAAAAAGACAAAGAAACATTATATAAAGATTAAAGGATCAATACAAGAACAATATATAACATTTATAAATATGCATGTACCTAATACAGGAACACCTAAATATATAAAGCAAATATTAACAGACATAAAGGGAGAAATTGACAATAATAAAGTAAAATTGTGGACTTTAACATTCCACTTACATCAATGAACAGATCATTCTGACAGAAAAGCCATTATGAAACAGTGACCTTAAATGACATATTAGTTAAGTTAGACTCGATATCTACAGGACATTCCATCCCAAAACAACAGAATATGCATTCTTTTCAAGTGCATGTGGAACATGTTATTGTTTTTTGAAAAGATAAACAAAATTGACAAGCTTTTAGCCAAGTTCATTAAAAAGATAGGACACAAACAAAATACGAAAAAAATCAGAAATCTCAAATCAATAACACAGAAATACAATCTTAAGAGAATAAAACAGTTTCTTTATTCTTACAAAGAGCTATGTACAATGTACCAATTAAAAAATATTTCTACAGCTATAAATGGTGATGCTCCACACATTTAAATGTTTTCTGGTCTCTCTCTTCTCTCAGTACAAAAGTCTATATCATTTTCATTTTGCTCAATGCTTTATTTCACAGTATTTGTTTACTTCTCACAAAGTATGCTGCTGCTGCTGCTAAGTCACTTCAGTCATGTCTGACTCTGCGCGACCCCGTAGATGGCAGCCCACCAGGTTCCCCTATCCCTGGGATTCTCCAGGCAAGAACACTGGAGTGGGTTGCCATTTCCTTCTCCAATGCATGGAAGTGAAAAGTGAAAGTGAAGTCGCTCAGTCGTGTCCGACTCTTAGCGACCCCATGGACTGCAGCCTACCAGGCTCCTCTACCCATGGGATTTGCCAGGCAAGAGTACTGGAGTGGGGTGCCATAAGTTTGTTCATTTCTTCTTTTCTCCTAGATGAGTTTCTCCATCAGCTCTGACTGTATGTTTTAAACTATTTACATAGTTCCAAAACCCTTTTGCCTCTCCTGCCAAATCTGACTTTCCTCTCCCTGTTGTAGCTCCTTCCCTCCCTTAATTCTGTCTTCAGTCTTGTCTTTTTGTATCCATTCCTCTGGCAAACTTCACCCAGCAAAGGATTGTTGATTTGTCACTGTCATAATCTTTCCTCAGCTTCCTGTCTTCTTTTCTGCCTTATCCAGGCCTATGAAGTAGCACTATCTTTTGGAATTTCCACAAATGTTCCAAATTCCAAAAAGTGATATATCAGTAAGGCCTTATTGGCAATATACATTTGTGCTCTGGCAGAATTTTGTGTCATATCTAGCTTAAGTTGCATTATATAACAAGGATAATTTTAAAACAATAACATTATCTTTCCAGAGGTAGTATCAATCCAACTTCACAGGAATGTAGACACTTTGTCCACCACGCATTTTGTCCTGTGATTCTGTTTGGCTTCTCACAGATGGCAAGAACCACCCTTACAGCCTACTTCCCAAGCTGTGGCTGGCAAGAGCCATCTTGAGTCTGCTTTCTGTTCGAAGACAGAAAATAAAGATGGAGTTGGTTGCTGACATTACAGCTGGTGTTCGTGAAAGCTTTTTATGAAAGTCTATTTAAATTCTAAACTTGACAGCACAGTTGTTGGTTTGTCAAAGCATTGCAAAATGAAAAGAGTGAAGAGAATCTAAAGACCAGAATCAGAGCAGTATTTTTTGTTTGTTTGTTTTGTTTTAAAGTAGCTATGGATCTAAAAGTATATATTTGATTTATTCACTTTGCTGAGGGGAAGAAACATATTAATAAAATGACAATGTCAAATGACCTCGGAAAAATATACTTTTGAGTCTTCTAAGCAACAGAAAATTACAACTTGCCTTTTCCCAGAAAGTCATATAGCAATTTCAGCAATCAACATTTATGAAAAGTAATTTCTTCTCTTACTAATTCAATAGCTGAATTAGGTAGGGTGATATTTTCATATGTGCTTTATATGGTGTTGCTTTAATGTGATTTCTAATTGCTAGGAAGCTGGATCTGCATCTCCTCGCTGGTCTAGTCACAGTATAACAGAGAAAGATTTTGCAGTTGTTTTTGTTTTTGCTTTTTTTCTTGAGAAAAGGTCTATAAACTCATAACCTTCTTAACCTTGTTAATCAAGAGAAGCATCACACCTTCTTGTCAAAGTATTAGGTGTATTTTACACTTGCTGAATTCTCTTAGGGTTTGTGAGAGGAAAGCAATTTGTTTCCAAGGTAGTGAAACTATCCCACAGTTAGAAGAGGTCATGTAAAAGAAACAAATAAGGACTTTGGCTGGCATGTTGACTTTGACTTCATGAATATTTAATAAGTAGAATAAAAATTCATAAAATATATTACACCTGCTTCACTTAGTCATTCTTTAGGTTTTTTCGGATCACAACTCCTCAGGAAAATACTCCAACTGACCAGCTCTTCTATTGTGGCTGTTAAATCAAAAGGCCACTCAATTATAGCTGCAGTTTTAGAATAAAAATGCACTTAAATATACATATATTTAGATCTTTGCATTTTTGTTTAGTTTTTAACAATAGTTCAAAATTCATTTGAATATGGTCACATATATTAGCTTAATATATCTTATAACATGTATTAATTTATTATTATTTTCATTTGTGATGTTTATGAAAGAGGAAGATTTTGAGGAAAAATTAACTGGAACTTAATTCATTTTCCACTCAGCCTGTGAATATTTATGGAGAATTACTATATGATATGTCTAATCTCCCTTTCTTGTTCATGGACAACCCATGAGACTCAGCTCACTGGATTCTAGGAGCTTAAGCTTGAAAAAAAGTATAACGACTTTTCTCTACTACTGTGGGACGTGGAGCTCAGGAAGAATTTCATCCCATTGCGTTTCTAGGTCAAGTCAAAGTAAACAGCATGGCAGAGGACTACCAAATCTCTATATGGAAATAGGACGATGGAGGCTTAAAACTAAAAACCAAGCAGGTCACTAAGGCTGGGAGATAGGAATGAAAGAGGCTGCAGCTTGGTTTTAGGGAAGTGGTAGAAGGTAAAACTTAAAGGAAGACCCTAAGTCTGGATTCAGGACAGCTCATTTAAGTGGTGCATATGGTCCTAGGCATGTCTGGAGTTGCTCTCAACATAGAGTCAGCTGACAGTTTAGTTAAAATAGCTTTAAATGGAAACTCTCAGAGAACACAAAGCAGACAATGAATAACTGCATGGCAACATCAGGGAAATCTTTGGTGAGCAGATAGTATTTGAGTTGGACTCTGAAGGATGAAAGTGTTCTCAAATTATAAAAAAGAAATGAGAAGGGGAACTCCATATAGACTGAGCTGTATGATCTTAAGAATCAAAATGTATAATTACTTGCAGGAATTGAATACAGTTTGGTGAGGCCTGAGTTGCAGGGATGTGGAGTTTCATGTCTAGCTCTCAGCATTTGTTCAAGACCCATATGACCTAGACTATACCTCACCCTCATCACTTTCTCAGCCTCAAGTCCTTAGATTCTGTTAGTCTTTTCTTTTTCAGCACTCACCTCCTACTTTGATCTCTATCCTCTTTGGCCTTCTTTTACCTATGGAAAACCCTTGTTCTGGAGATTTCTAATTAGGAGCCCTGGGTGAGCAGTGCACTCACACGGCCTAATTCCAGCCAGGTTGAATATGACCTGCTTGGCTAAGAGCAGAAGAGATGAGGTTAAAAAGATAGACTAAGGAAAGGCCCTGAATTATTTATAATATCATGTTGCTGGACACGAAACTGATACCAAGTCTCTTTTAGCATCCATAAAATGCTCTCACCTGAGGTCAATTTAAGTAGAAGGAATAGATTTGAGTGGTGTTATATATTTCAGCTGAGATCTACCAACTAATCTAGAAAATCCAACATCATAAAAACTGAAGTGAAACTTTCAACATTGAAAGTTATATGTAGCATTTTTGATGGTTGGGGACCCTGATACAAGGTGATCTGTTCATCTAGGGAAAAGTTAGGAAATATTTGGTTGGTGGCTTCTTGTGATCAGTTGAAAAACAGCTCACCAGATTGATCACTAGTGCAGTAGTACTAATAACTGGTATCTAGGGCCATAGGTATGGCTGGGTAGAAGAAAAAATAAAATAAAATGAATAAAATTAGATGATCAAGAAGGTAGTGCTTGAGTGACACCAACTGCAGAGTAATAAGTTCATGGTGTCCTCAGATTTTCCACATGTTTACCATAGGAGGCTGTTTTTGGACAATTGATGATAGATAAGCAGTCACAGATATTATTTTCATGGGCTCCAATATCACTGCAGATGCAGCCATGAAATTAAAAGATGCTTGATTCTTGGAAGGAAAGCTATGATAAAATTAGACAGCATATTAAAAAGCAAAGACATCACTTTGCTGACAAAGGTCCATCTAGTCAAAGCTATGGTTTTCCCAGTAGTCATGGATGGACGTGAGAGCTGGATCATAAAGAAGGCTGAGCCCCTAGGAATTGATGCCTTTGAATTGTGGTGCTGGAGAAGACTCATGCCCCTTTGACACCAAGGAGATCTAACTAGTCAACCCTAAAGGAAATCAACCCTGAATATTCATTAGAAAGACTGATGCTGAAGCTGAAACTCCAATACTTTGGCCACCTGATGTGAAGAGCCAAGTCATTGGAAAAGATCCTGATGTAGGGCAAGATTGAAGGCAGGAGGACAAGTGGGCAGCAAAGGATGAGATGATTACATAGCATCACCAACTTAATGGACATGAATCTGAGCAAACTCCAGGAAATGGTGGAGGACAGAGGGGACTGACATGTTGCAATCCATGTAGTTGCAAAGACTCAGACACAACTTAGCAACTGAACAACAACAACATAGTCAATCACAATAGTGGTACATCTGGTTCTTGCCTCTAGAGTTTCCTAATACCTTTAAACATGACTTTCCCATGCTTTGTACATCATACAATCTGCAATATTTGAGACCTATCAGACTGAGGCCAGTGATTAAAAACCCAATTGAATGCAGCGCACAGATTCATATAAATGCAGGTGTGCACCCATACACCTCCCCCCCGCCAACATACACACACGATGTCCCCATATTCAATCTTAGGAAACTCTTTCTCACGTTAATTAAGATTTTCTTGTTTTTGCTTCAGTCCTTCTATAACAGGAAAATAACTAATTTTTGCTTCAATCCTGCTATAAATACCTGCTGCTGCTGCTGCTGTGTTGCTTCAGTCATATCCGACTCTGTGCGACCCCATAGACGGCAGCCCACCAGGCTCCCCCGTCCCTGGGATTCTCCAGGCAAGAATACTGGAGTGGGTTGCCATTTCCTTCTCCAATGCATGGAAGTGAAAAGTGAAAGTGAAGTCGCTCAGTCGTGTCTGACTTTTAGCGATCCCATGGACTGCAGCCTACCAGGCTCCTCCATCCATGGGATTTTCCAGGCAAGAGTACTGGAGTGGGGTGCCAATGCCTTCTCCGAGGAAAATACCTAACCTTTTGTAAAAACCACCTAACTAGACTGCTGTGAAGGGTAAGTGTATATGTATAAAGTGTCTATCAGAGAGGATTTGTCTTTATCAGTGCTGATCCCTTTCTTGCTCTTAGTCTTTGAGATACTGAAAATAAATTGCCAATAACAAACTAAGGTTTTAAGAGACCAATCAAAATCATCCATTAAGCACTTATTATAGTGGAGGAGGATAAAATGATAACAATGAAAATAAGTAAAAGCAAAACTTATTAAGACCTGCTTTGCCAAAGGTTATAGTCTTAGTCTCACGGAAGAGTCACTGAATAGAGGTTATATTGGCAATTGCCAAGAATCTGAATTTAATCTGATATATCTGTCGGCTTAGGCATTTGATATTTAGAAAAAATTCTTTGACTATTTTTCAAAATTTAGACATTACATTGTTTCAATAGAAATGTAGGTACAACACTGCTATATTTAAAATGTATAACCAATAAGGACCTACTGTATATATAACACAGAGAACTCTGCTCAACATTATGTGGCAGCCTGGATGGGAGGGGAGTCTTGGGGAGAATGGGTCCACGTGTATGTATGGCTGAATCACTTTGCTGTTCACCTGAAAATATCACAATATTGTTAATTGGCTATATACCCAAATGGTTGGATGGCATCACTGACTCAATGGACATGACTTTGAGCAAACTCTGGGAGATAGTGAAGGACAGGGAAGCCTGGTGTGTGACAGTCCATGGGGTTGCAAAGAGTCATTAGACCTCAAAATAAGGGCTTCCCTGATACCTCAAATGGTAAAGAATCTGTCTTCAATGAGGAAGACCTGGGCTCAATCCCTGGGTTGGGAAGATCCCTTGGAGGAGAGCATGGAAACCCACTGCAGTATTCTTGCCTGGAAATCTCCATGGGCAAAGGAAGCTGGTGGGCTACAGCCCATGGAGTCACACAGAGTCAGACGCAACTGAGCGACTAAGCACACAAAATAACTCAAAGCAATATCACAAATTCTTCTATATTTTCAGGGAAAATGCAATATGATTGGAAATTAAAGAAAAAATACACGATATGTCACAAATGCTTTTGGTTACAACCACTGCCAAGGAAAGAGATGTTGTTCAGAAAGCGATGTACTAGGTAGTATATGTTTATGCTTATATGCATTTGCCAATGAAATTTGATCACTATTGTAGATTCTATCTGGTTTGCCTACAATGGAAACAGTTCAGTTCAGTTCAGTTGCTCAGTTGTGTCCGACTCTTTGTGATCCCATGGACTGCAGCAGGCCAGGCCTCCCTGTCCATCACCAACTCCTGGAGTTTACCCAAACTCATGTCCATTGAGTCGGTGATGCCATCCAACCATCTCACCCTCTGTCATCCCCTTCTCCTCCTGCCCCCAATCTTTCCCAGCATCAGTGTCTTTTCAAATGAGTCAGCTCTTTGCATCAGGTGGCCAAAGTATTGGAGTTTCAGCTTCAATATCAGTCCTTGCAATGAATATTCAGGATTATTTCCTTTAGGATGGAGTGGTTGGATCCCCTTGTAGTCCAAGGGACTCTCAAGAGTCTTCTCCAACACCACAGCTCAGAAGCATCAGTTCTTTGGTGCTCAGCTTACTTTATAGTCCAACTCTTACATCCATACATGATTACTGGAAAAACAATAGCTTTGACTAGCTGGACCTTTGCTGGAAAAGTCATGTCTCTGCTTTTTAATATGTTGTCTAGTTTGGTCATAACTTTCCTTCCAAGGAGTAAGTGTCTTTTAATTTCATGGCTGCAATCACCATCTGCAGTGATTTTGGAGCCCCCAAAAATAAAGTCTGACACTGTTTCCACTGTTTCTCTGAAGAAGCACAAGCTGGAATCAAGATTGCCAGGAGGAATATCAATAACCTCAGATATGCGGATGACCCCACCCTTATGGCAGAAAGTGAAGAAGAACTAAAAAACCTCTTGATGAAAGTGAAAGTGGAGAGTGAAAAAGTTGGCTTAAAGCTCAACATTCAGAAAACGAAGATCATGGCATCTGGTCCCATCACTTCATGGGAAATAGATGGGGAAACAATGGAAACAGTGTCAGACTTTATGTTTTGGGGCTCCAAAACCACTGCAGATGGTGACTGCAGCCACGAAATTAAAAGATGCTTACTCCTTGGAAGGAAAGTTATGACCAACCTAGACAGTGTATTGAAAAGCAGAGACATTACTTTGCCAACAAAGGTCCGTCTAGTCAAGGCTATGGTTTTTCCAGTGGTCATGTATAGATGTGTGAGTTGGACTGTGAAGAAAGCTGAGCACCAAAGAATTGATGCTTTTGAACTGTGGTTTTGGAGAAGACTCTTGAGAGTCCCTTGGACTGCAGGGAAATCCAACCAGTCCATTTTGAAGGAGATCAGGCCTGGGATTTCTTTGGAAGGAATGATGCTAAAGCTGAAACTCCAGTACTTTGGCCACTTCATGCCAAGAGCTGACTCATTGGAAAAGACTCTGATGCTGGGAGGGAATGGGGGCAGGAGGAGAAGGGGATGACAGAGGATGAGATGGCTGGATGGCATCACTGACTCGATGGATGTGAGTTTGGGTGAGCTCCGGGAGTTTGTGATGGACAGGGAGGCGTGGCGTGCTGCGTGCGATTCATGGGGTCACAAAGAGTCGGACATGACTGAGCGACTGAACTGAACCAATGGGACCAGATGCCATGATCTTTGTTTTCTGAGTGTTAGGCTTTAAGCCAAATTTTTCACTCTCCTCTTTGACTTTCATCAAGAGGCTTTTTAGTTCTTCTTCAATTTCTGCCATAAATGTGGTGTCATCTGCATATCTGAGGTTATTGTTATTTCTCCCGGCAATCTTGATTCTGGCTTGTGCTTCATCCAGCTCAGCGTTTCTCATGATGTACTCTGCATATAAGTTAAATAAGCAGGGTGACAATATACAGCCTTTTTTCCCTATTTGGGACCAGTCTGTTGTTCCATGTCCAGTTCTAACTGTTGCTTCCTGGCCTGCATACAGATTTCTCAAGAGGCAGGTCAGGTGGTCTGGTATTTCCATCTCTTTCAGAATTTTCCACAGTTTATTGTGATCCACACAGTCAAAGGCTTTGGCATAGTAAAGCAGAAATAGATGTTTTTCTGGAACTCTCTTGCTTTTTTGATGATCCAGTGGGTGTTGGCTATTTGGTCTCTGGTTCCTCTGCCTTTTCTAAAACCAGCTTGAACATCTGGAAGTTCATTGTTCACATTTTGTTGAAGCCTGGCTTGGAGAATTTTGAGCATTCCTTTGCTAGCATGTGAGATGAGTGCAATTGTGCAGTAGTTTGAGCATTTTTTGGTATTGCCTTTCTTAGTGATTGGAATGAAAACTGACCTTTTCCAGTCCTGTGGAATAAACTGCTACAGTGGAATAAACTGCTTCATCTCCGTCAAAATAAAGAGGTCATACTTTCTGAAAGTAGTGTTCTTTTGAGGCTGTAAACCTATCCCATATGCTGAACTACCCATAGTAGATTCGTAATTATGCTTTTCAGTGACAAATGACATGGTTTGAGGAAATGTAATTGGCACCAGGTGGCAAAGATGAAAGAGAAGGTTTTTTCTAAGTGGGGACAAAGACCTCCAGACTAACAATGAAAAACCAGCAGTTGGGCAGCTCACGATCTGCTGGGATTTTACAAATGCAGTAATGTATGTACAATAACTTTAAAGGCTGTAAAATGTATCAGAAAAACAGCTCTATCACTGATCAGAAATGACTAGAATTGACTCAAAAAATCTGTAAAGTAGAATAACATCAAACAGGATTATTATGTGGGTTAAAGGATTTAGTGTATATAAGGATTTTATCAAAGTGTCTGGAACCTAGTAAGTGTCTCCATGATATTAACTGTCATTATCAATCTCAAGTGAGCAAGGTTTGCCTTTCTGAACCTGATATTCCTTTGAAAAGTGCCATTTTATCTATTAAATGGATTATTTAACTTATCGATGAAAAACCTGGGAAATATCCTGTGAGTTTTAGGAATGAACAACATATGTCACACATAATATAAATGTCATCAAAGACATTTCTGAGATGGGAAAGGAAAAAAAGGTGACTTGTCCCACTATATATGCAGACTAATCATACATTAATTAGACAATGTGAAACCAAAGCAAAGATAGACAAAACATATACAGAACACAGTAGAAAGACCAGAGTCAGATTCAGACATATATGTAAACTTGGTGGGAAAAAAAAATTAAATTTCCACATTGTAAAAAGAATAGTGGAGGCAATCCTAAGATGATGTAGGAATAGGACAGAGACACCACTTTCTCCCCCACAAATTCATCAAAAGATCATTTGAATGCTGAACAACTTCCACAAAACAACTTCTGAACACTGTTGGAGAACACCAGGAACCCAGAAAGGCAGCCTATTCTCTTTGAAAGGAGGTAGGACAAAATATAAAAGACCAAAATAGAGACTAAAGAGTCAGGGATGGAGACCCATCCTGAGCAGGGAGTCATGAAGGAGGAGAAGATTCCAAACACCAGGAAACCCTCTCACTGGCGGGTCTGTGGGGAGTTTTGGAATCTCAGAAGGCAACATAATCAGGAGGAATAAAAAAAGAAGGACTGGGACTGAATGCCCTGAGGACAATCTGAGGGAGTAAACAGGATATAGCAACCCAAACTGTAGGATAGCCAGAGAGAGAAAAAAGAGAGAGAGAGAGAGAACTTTCCCACTGATAGCTCTAACCTAAGGCACAGACTGGCATACTCACAGAACAAAGGATTGAGCGAATACCAGAGAAGAGCTATACAGCAGTGGACCAGCCCACACCCTCACCCCACCCCCTGGCCACCGCTGGAGGCAGAGAGGCAGGCAGGCAACAGCCAGAGCCAGAAGGCAAGGGGCAATCTCCACCCCAGAGACTGCATCCTCCACCAAATTTTGAGCAGGCTCCCAGTTGCTAACCAAGTCTTCCTGGGATCCTGGATGGTTGACATCCACCAGCCAAAGATCAGCTCCCCAGAGGAGACAAATGGCACACCTGAGACGGTGCTCTTGCAGCACACCCAGGAAACCTAGTGGCTGGGACCAGGAAGGTGATTAAGACACACAGACCACCTGGGACAGTGCACTCACCAAGCATCTGGTCGCCCAAGCTGCTCGGATATGAGAAGGGTACAAAAGTCATGCCCACCCAAGTTTCTTCTCTATGTAACTCCATGAACCTCTCTGGGTATTCCAAACTGTGGAGAGCACATTGGGAATTGATTACTGGCTAGATTGCTCTTGCCCCTTTTTATTCTGCCTCTTCTCCTCCTAGTCACCTCTGTCTCCCTCCTTCCTCTCCTCTTCTCCATGTAACTCTGTGAACCTCTCTGGGTGTCCCTCACTGTGGAGAATCTTTTCTCTGTTAACCTGGATGTTTTCTCATCAGTGTGGTACGGATGGAGAAGTCTTGAGGCTACTGTAAGAATAAGACTGAAAGCCAGAGGCAGGAAGTTTAAATTCAAAACTTGAGAACACCAGAAATCTCCTGACTCCAGGGAACATTAATCGACAAGAGCTCCTTCAAAAGCCTCCATACCTATGCTGAAACCAAGGTGCACTCAAGAGCCAACAAGTTTTAGAGCAACACATGCCACACTAATTCTCCAGCAACACAGGAACATAACCCTGAGCATTAATACACAGGTGACCAAAAGTCATACCAAACTCATAGACACCTCAAAACTAACTACTGGACACTTCATTGCACTCCAGAGAGAAGAGATCCAGCTCCACCCACCAGAACACTGACGCAAGCTTCCCTAACCAGGAAACCTTGACAAGGCACTCGTCCAACCCCACCCACAGTGAGGAACCTCTACAATAAAGAGGAACCACAAACTTCCAGCATACAGAAAGGTCACCCCAAACACAGAAATCTAAATAAAATGAAAAGGCAGACAAATATCCAGCAGGTAAAGGAAAATGATAAATGCCCACCAAACCAAACAAAAGAGTAGGAGATAGGGAGTCTACCTGAAAAAAAATTCAGAATAACGATAGTAAAGATGATCCAAAATCTTGAAAATAAAATGGAATTAGAGATAAATATAAGTTCAATAAGCAGTTAAATAAGCAGGGTGGCAATATACAGCCTTGACGTACTCCTTTTCCTATTTGGAACAAGTGTGTTGTTCCATATCCAGTTCTAACTGTTGCTTCCTGACCTGCATATAGGTTTCTCAAGAGGCAGGTCAGGTGGTCTGGTATTCCCATCTCTTTCAGAATTTTCCACAGTTTATTGTGATCCACACAGTCAAAGGCTTTGGCACAGTCAGTAAAGCAGAAATAGATGTTTTTTTCTGGAACTCTCTTGCTTTTTTGATGATCCAGCGGATGTTGGCAATTTGGTCTCTGGTTCCTCTGCCTTTTTTAAACCAGCTTGAACATCTGGAAGTTCATGGTTCACGTATTGCTGAAACCTGGCTTGGAGAATTTTGAACATTACTTTACTAGCGTGTGAGACGAGTGCAATTGTGTGGTAATTTGAGCATTCTTTGGCATTGCCTTTCTTTGGGATTGAAATGAAAACTGACCTTTTCCAGTCCTGTTGGAGAAGACTCCTGAGAGTCCCTTGGACTGCAAGGACATCCAACCGGTCCATTCTAAAGGAGATCAGCTCTGGGTGTTCTTTGGAAGGAATGATGCTAAGGCTGACACTCCAATACTTTGGCCACCGCATGCGAAGAGTGACTCACTGGAAAAGACTCTGATGCTGGGAGGGATTGGGGGCAGGAGGAAAAGGGGACGACAGAGGATGAGGTGGCTGGATGGCATCATCCACTCGATGGATGTGAGTTTGAGTGAACTCCAGGAGTTGGTGATGGACAGGGAGGCTTGGCATGCTACAATTCATGGGGTCACAAAGAGTCGGACATGACTGAGCAACTGAACTGAACTGAACTGAAAGATAAATAGACTGGAGACAAGGAATGAGAAGATGCAAGAAATCTTTAACAAGGATATAGAAGAAGTCAAAAAAGAGTCAAAAAATATTGAATAATGCAATAACTGAGATCAGAAGCACTTTGGAGGGAACCAACAGTAGAATAACTGAGGCAGAAGATAGGATAAGTGAGGTGGAAGATAGAATGGTGGAAATAAATGAAGCAGAGAGGAAAAAAAGAAAAAAGGAATTAAAAAAAAAATGAGGAAACCTCAGAGACCTCTGGCACAAAGTTAAACTCCCCAGCATTCAAATCACAGGAGGACCAGAAGAAGAAGACAAAAAGAAAGGCCTGAGAAAATACTTGAGGAGATAATAGTTGAAAATTTCCCTAAAATGGGGAAGGAAATAGCCACCCAAGTCCAAGAAATCCAGAAAGTCCCAAACAGGATAAACTCAAGGCAAAACAACACAAGGCACATATTAAACAAATTAAAAAGATAAAACACAAGGAGCAAATATTAAAAGCAGAAAGGGAAAAACAACAAATAACCCACAGGGGGATCCCCATAAGGATAACAGCTGATCCTTCAATAGAAACTCTTCAAGCTAGAAGGGAATTGCAGGACATACTTAAAGCGATGAAAGAGAAAAGCCTACAAACTAGATTACTATACACAGCAAGGATCTCATTCAAGTATGAAGGAGAAATCAAAAGCTTTACAGACAATACAAAGCTGAGAGACTTCAGCACCCAAAGTAGCTCTTCAACAAATGCTAAAGGAACTTCTCTAAATGGGAAACGCAGAAAAGGTTTATAAACTCTAACCCAAAACAGCCAAGTAAATGTCAATGGGATCATACTTATCAATAATTACCTTAAATGTAGATGGGTTGAAAGCCCCAACCAAAAGACAAAGAATATCTGAATGGATACAAAAACAAGACCCCTATATATGATGTCTACAAGAGACCCACCTCAAAACAAGGGACCCATACAGACTGAAAGTGAAGGGCTGGAAAAAGATATTTCACGCAAATGGAGACCAAAAGAAAGCAGGAGTAGCAATACTCATATCAGATAAAATAGACTTTAAAATAAAGGCTATGAAACGAGACAAAGAAGGACACTACATAATGATAAAAAAATCAATCCAAGAAAAAGATATAACAATTATAAATATATATGCACCCAGCAAAAGAGCACCACAATATGTAAGGCAAATGCTAACGAGTATGAATGGGGAAATTAACTGTAACACAATAATAGTGGGAGACTTTAATACCCCACTCACACCTATGGATAGATCAACTAAACAGAAAATTTTCAAGGAAACACAAACTTTAAATGATGCAATGGACCAGTTAGACCTAATTGATATCTATAGGACATTTCACCCCAAAACAATGAATTTCACCTTTTTCTCAAGTGCACATGGAACCTTCTCCAGGATAGATCACATCCTGGGCCACAAATCTAGCCTTGGTAAATTCAAAAAAATTGAAATCACTTTAAGCATCTTTTTTGATCACAATGCAGTAATATGAGATGTCAACTACAGGGAAAAAAATATTAAAAATATAAACATATGGAGACTAAACAACACACTTCTGAATAACCAACAAATTACAGAAGAAATCAAGAAAGAAATAAAAATATGCAGAGAAACAAATGACAATGAAAACACGACAACCCAAAACCTATGGGATTCAGTAAAAGCAGTGCTAAGGGGAAGTTTCATGGCAAGATAAGCTTACCTCAAGAAACAAGAGAAAAATCAAAGAAATAATGTAACTTTACACCTGAAGCAACTAGAAAAAGAAGAAATGAAGAAACCCAGGGTTAGTAGAAGGAAAGAAATCATAAAATTAGGGCAGAAATATATGAAAGACAAAGGAGACTACAGCAAAAATCAACAAAGCTAAAAGCTGGTTCTTTGAGAAGATAAATAAAATAGACAAACCATTAACCAGACTCATCAAGGAAAAAAAGGAAGAATTGAATCAACAAAATTAGAAATGAAAATGGAGAAATTACAACAGACAACACAGAAATACAAAGGATCATAAGAGACTACTATCAGCAACTATATGCCAATAAAATGGACAACTTGGAAGAAATGGACGAATTATTTGAAAAGTATAACCTTCCAAAACTGAACAGGAAGAAATAGAAAATCTTAACAGACCCATCACAAGCATGGAAATCAAAACTGTAATAAAAAACTTTCCAACAAACAAAAGCCCAGGACCAGATGGCTTCACAGGTAAATTCTACCAAAAAAAAAAAAAAAAAAAAAAAAAAAATAGAGAAGTGCTAACACCTATCCTACTTAAACTCTTCCAGAAAATTGCAGAGGAAGGTTAACTGCCAAACTCATTCTATGAGGCCATCATCACCCTAATACCAGGCAAAGATGTCACAGTAAAAGAAAACTACAGGTCAATATCACTTATGAACATAGATGCAAAAATCCTTAACAAAATTCTGGCAAACAAAATCCAACAACATATTAAAAAGATCATACATCATGACCAAGTGGGCTTTATCCCAGGGATGCAATGATTCCCAGTATTCACAAATCAATCAATGTGATACACCACATTAACAAATTGAAAGATAAAAACCATATGATTATCTCAATCGATGCAGAGAAAGCCTTTGACAAAATTCAACATCCATTTATGATTAAAAAAAAAAAAAACCTCCAGAAAGCAGGCATAGAAGGAACATACCTCAACATAATAAAAGCCTTGTATGATAAATGCACAGCAAACATTATCCTCAATGGTGAAAAATTGAAAGCATTTCCCCTAAAGTTGGGAACAAGACAAGGACGCCCACTCTCACCACTACTGTTCAACATAGTTTTGGAAGTTTTAGCCACAGCAGTCTGAGAAGAAAAAGGAATAAAAGGAATCCAGATTGGAAAAGAAGAAGTAAAACTCTCACTGTTTGCTGATGACATGATCCTCTACATAGAAAACCCTAAAGACTCCACCAGAAAATTACTAGATCTAATTAATGAATATACTAATGTTGCAGGATATAAAATCAACACACAGAAATCCCTTGCATTCTCATTCCCAGAGATAAATCCATGACCTTATGGACAGCTTATTTTAGACAAAGGAGGCAAGAATGTACAGTGGAGAAAAAGCAATCTCTTTAACAAGTGGTGCTGGGAAAACTGGTCAACCACTTGTAAAAGAATGAAACTAGAACACTTTCTAACACCACACAAAAAATAAACTCAAAATGGATTAAGATATAAATGTAAGGCCAGAAAATATAAAACTCCTAGAGGAAAACGTAGGCGAAACACTCTCTGACATAAATCACAGCAGGATCCTCTGTGACCCACCTCCCAGAGTAATGGAAGTAAAAGCAAAAATAAACAAATGGGACCTAATTAAGCTTAAAATCCTTTGCACAACGAAGGAAACTATAAGCAAGGTGAAACGACAGCCTTCAGAATGGGAGAAAATAATAGCAAACGAAGCAAGTGACAAAAAATCTCAGAAATATACAAGCAGCTCATGCAGCTCAATTCCAGAAAAATAAACGACCCAATAAAAAAATGGGTCTAAAGATCTAAACAGACATTTCTCCAAAGAAGGTATACAGATGGCTAACAAGCACATCAAAACATGCTCAACATCACTCATTACCAGAGAAATGCAAATCAAAACCACAATGAGGTTCCATCTCATGCCAGTCAGAATGGCTGCTATCAAAAAATTTACTAACAATAAATTCTGGAGAGGGTGCAGAGAAAAGGGAACCCTCTTACATTGTTGGTGGGGATGCAAACTAGTACAGCCACTATGGAGAGCAGTGTGGAGATTCCTTAAAAAACTGGAAATTGAACTGCCATATGACCCAGCAATCCCACTGCTGGGCATACACACCTAGAAAGCCAGAATTGAAAGAGACACATGTACCCCAATGTTCATCGCAGCAGTCTTTACAATAGCTAGGACATGGAAGCACCCTAGATGTCCATTGGCAGATGAATGGATGGGAAAGCTCTGGTACATATACATAATAGAATATTACTCAGCCATTAAAAAGAATGCATTTGAATCAGTTCTAATGAGGTGGATGAAACCGGAGCCTATTATACAGAGTGAAGTAAGTCAGAAGGAAAAAACACCACTACAGTATATTAACACATATATATGAAATTTAGAAAGATGGATATGATGACCCTATATGCAAGATAGCAAAAGAGACACAGATGTAAAGAACAGACTCTTAGACTCTGTGGGAGAAGGCAAAGGTGGTATGATTTGAGAGAATAGCATTGAAACATGTATATTACCATCTGTGAAATAGATCATCAGTCCAGGTCTGATGCATGAGACAGGGTGCTCAGGGCCGGAGCACTGGGATGACCCTGAGGGATGGGATGGGAAGGGAGGTGGGAGGGGGATTCAGGATGGGGAACATATGTACACCCATAGCTAATTCATGTTAATGTATGACAAAAACCACTATAATATTATAAAGTAATTAGCCTCCAATTAAAATCAATTAATTAATTTTTTTAAAAGAAAAAGGAATACCACTCCTTATGAAAAGAATATATTCTAGGGAAATGAAAGGCTGCATAAGAAAGTAGTAAATTTTTTTTTTAATAAAGGAAACATGTAGTACATGTTTATGTACTTGAAATAATAAACAAGTTCTCAAACAAGACCATTCCTGTCAGAATATATTACAAACAATGTGACCACAGACTTGGAAAAGATATTTGTAATATATATAACAAAATTATTAGCATTTGAAACACATAAAAATTACATATGAATTGTAAAAGGGACAAACAACATAGACTTACAACATATATAAACAGGAGGAAAATATAAATCATTTAATACACAAAAGATTATCCATCTTCTAATAATTAAGTAAATGTAAAGTAAAATATAAAATGAGAAACTTTCACACCCAGCTAACTTTAAAACTGGACTTCAGTAATTTTTGAAACGTGTTAGAAAATGTTTCAAATGATAATCTTGGGAATATAAACTTGTACCTTTTAGAAAATAATTTTCAGTGGTAGTGGTTTAGTTGTTAAGTCATGTGCTATTCTTGTGACCCCATGGACTGTAGGCTGCCAGGCTCCTCTGTCCATGGGATTCTCCAGGCAAGGATATTGGAATGGGTTGCCATTTCCTTCTCCAATGAATGAAAGTGAAAAGTGAAAGTGAAGTCATTCAGTCGTATCCAACTCTTTGCAACCCCATGGACTGCAGCTTACCAGGCTCCTCCGTCCATGGGGTTTTCCAGGCAAGAGTACTGGAGTGGGGGTCCATCGCCTTCTCCGTCTGAATGTCTAAGGCATACCTTAAGCTCAAAGTGACTAAAACCTAGCTCATCATCTCTTTATCATAAATATAATTCTGTTCCTGTGTTCTTAAAATTGACGAGTGGCAAGGTTATGTATCCAGTAACCCATGTAAAGAACCTGGTAGATACTCTTTCCTTCTCACTTCCAACATGACTTGTGTGTGTATACATATCCCTGATAGCTCAGTTGGCAAAGAATCCACCTACAATGTAGCAGACCCTGGTTTAATTCCTGGGTCAGGAAGATCCTCTGGAGAAGGGATAGGCTACCCACTCCAGTATTCTTAGGCTTCCCTTGTGGCTCAGCTGGTAAAGATTCTGCCTGCAATGTGGGAGACCTGAGTTCCATCCCTGGGTTGGGAAGATACCCTGGAGAAGGGAAAGGCTACCTACTCCAGTATTCTGGCCTGGAGAATTCCATGAACCGTACCATCCATGGGGTCCCAAAGAGTCAGACATGACTCAGCAACTTTCACTTTCATTTTCTATACATACATACACACACACACACACATATATATAATAACATTACTTTAACTGAATATATCTTGAATATATCTTATGTTCTCCACTCTTAATATTTTTTTTTCTATTCAGCCCTTATAATTTCTATTCATCCCTTAAAAAAACTGATGCCATTCATATCCCACTACAATCTATCCACCATAAAGCTTCTGACATGATCTGTCTAAAGTATGATTCTCAACAAGACACTTTCTTCTAAAAATCATAGAACGTTTCCTATTATCTATACAAAACCCCCAAACTCCTTCATGTGGTATAAGGAATCAGCCATGATTTGGACATTGACATTTTTCAGCTTCATGCTCCCTCATATTTCAATCACAATATACACACCTCTTCTACAGAGTGCTATTTGCATTTCTCCAAGCCTGTTTGATGTTCTGCACTTCTATGACGTTGAACATGCTCTTCACTATGCCTGAAACATTTTCTCTTCCTGTTTCTAATATTCTTTGGCTTATAACACCTTCTCACTGTTCAGATCTCAGATCAGTTGTCATCTTCTATAGGAAATCTGCCCTGATTCCTTAAATCTGAGATGGTTTTTCTCTTCTCTCTCCTTCACTGGTTTCCAGTGCTTCCTATATTGAATCACTTATCAGGTTGACTCATCTGTTATTACTTACTCATCTGACTCCCACTCCTAGACTGCGCTAAGTCTCATGAAAGAAGGGATGGATTGTGATTTATATACCAAGATACCCCTGGCATTTAGCACAGTGCTAGTAAAACTGAGTTAAAATATGTTGAATGAAAGAATAACATGGGCTGTTTTCTGTTAGGTACATGATTGGCTTTTAAGACAAAGCTTGAAAATAAATAAAACTTGCCTTTACAATTAACACTACTTTGAGGGGAAACAGTCTTTTATATGCATAATTTCTTGTAGGCTCTTTGAATAACCAATCTCATTTCTTTTCAGACAAGTTTTGTATTTCTGACAAGAGGAAAATTGCTGTGAAGATGTTGTAAAAAGTGTGAGTGCCCGCAGCTGCCAGAAACTGTCTTTTGAAAAAGTAATCACTACAGCAAATGCATGTTTTCTCATAATATGGATTTCTGATGTGTATGTGCACAGTATGTTCCATAAATGGTAAGAAAAATGCAGTCTGGAAAAAGTTACTATTGCATTTTAATTAGTTTTTTCATGTTATAACTTCAAGAAGGTTTGTAGAAGTTGTTTCTTAAAATGTGGCAAAGAGCAGCAAAAATTAAGGCAAAAGTTTAGACTTGGCAAACAAACTATAGTCAGATGATCATCAAAATAAAAAAGATTTTGATTGATTAAATATAACTTTTTAAAATAGTTAAATTATTATACATGTCTCCAAGAGGTTTCAAAAATTCAGTACTATATACTTCAAGCTGAACATTCTGTGATAAGAATTTATTAATTGTATATTAGAAATGTATTGATTGGAAAAGCAAAGGGTCAAAATCTCTCATGTTTTTAAGCTATCACAATATTATCTGATGCATTTCTAGTATTTATAAGTATAATTATATTATATGTATAATACATATATATTGCCTACTTTATTTCAGATGTTGTATCATGACTCAATTTTGTTAGGATGTCAATTCTCCTAAATTGTTACAATGCCTATAGATTTCTGGCAAGCTCAATAAAAATTCTAGCAGATATTTTGTAGAAACTAAGTAACTCTTTATAAAATTCATATGGGAAAGTAAAGTATCTAAAAATACAAAAAAGGACTGAAAAAATAAATATACACTATGTGATATACTTTTTTCTTATATAATACGTATAGCTTGTCCCACTCTCAGTCTATGAATTTAAGCTATAAGAAGAAAAAGATTTTTGCCTATTTTGTTCAGTGCCATATCCCAAATAAGAATTGTCCTGTCATATAGTAGTTTTGTTTTTCTTTTATATTTGGTGAATGAACAAATGAAAAAAAAAAAATATGAAGTCCTGCTGCTGCTGCTGCTAAGTCACTTCAGTTGTGTCCGACTCTGTGCGACCCCATAGACGGCAGCCCACCAGGCTCCCCTGTCCCTGGGATTCTCCAGGCAAAAACACTAGAGTGGGTTGCCATTTCCTTCTCCAAGCATGCGAGCATGAAAGTGAAAAGTGAAAGTGAAGTCGCTCAATGGTGTCCGACTCTAAGCGACCCCATGGACTGCAGCCTACCAGGCTCTTCCGTCCATGGGATTTTCCAGGCAAGAGTACTGGAGTGGGGTGCCATTGCCTTCTCCGATATGAAGTCCTAGGAATATGTATATTAATGCTTGATTTAAGAGAAGGGTCACATTAAACACCAGCAGGGAAAAAATGGGCACCAAAAATCGCACTGGGAAAATTGATTATTCAAATGAGAAAAATACAAAATTGAATTCACACTATACATAAGAATCAAATTCCACATGTGTTAAGGAAGTAAAGAGAAAAGAAAAATCTTTGAAACTCTTAGAAGAGAATATATTATGATATCCCTAGGACATCAAGATAAAGAATGATTTATTAGATAAGATACAAAAAATACAAACTATAAAGGAGAAGAATGATCTTTTTGACAAAATGCAAGTAAAAATTGCACATCAAAAAGAGAGTAAAGCCATGATGGTATGCACTAAGGAAAAGACACTATGTTCACAGCAGTTTCTGTCCCAAATGCAAGCTCTAAGTATTAGGTGCCAGGGTTAGGATTCTAATGCCTATGTGTAAACAAGTGTGTGTGAGCATGCACACATGCACGTGTGTGTGTGCTCCGTCTCTCAGTCTTATCTGACACTTTGGGAACACACAGCCTGTAGCCTGCCAGGCTCCTCTGTCCATGGGATTTTCCAGGCAAGAATACTGGATGCGGTTGCCATTTCCTCTTCCAGAGGAATCTCCCTGACTCTGGGATTAAATCCATGTCTCTTGCCTCTCCTGCATTTGCAGGTGGATTCTTTACCACTGGGCTATCTGGGAAGAGAATTGGCAAATACAATTTGCTATTAAAAAAATTATGCCCAATTTTGTGGAGGATTAACAACTTTCTTCGAGTGCCAGCATTACTATAAGTTGGTTTAATCACCTTTGAAAATAATTTTCAATTTCTAGCATAGAATATAGCTCAGCAATTCCACTGTAGAAAAGCATGCACAAATTGTTGCATATATCACCAAGGAGACATGCAGTTGGTTTTTTGTTGTAATTCATTTCAAGAGAGAAAAGTCAAAAGCAACATGGGTATAGCTAGACAGAGTACCATCACCAGACACAGACAGTTCAGTCGCTCAGTCATGTCTAACTCTTTGCAAGCCCATGGACAGCAGTATGCCAGGCCAAACACAGTAATAATAGCCAATATTTATATATTACTTACTCTGTGTTGGGCAAGGTTCTTAGTATTTTACATCCATATGTCTAACTCTCAGAACAAACTTACAAGGTCTATGTTCAGATGAGACAAGTAGGCATAAGAAAGTAAATAATATGCCCAAGACCACACAGATAATAAGTGGTGCTGCTGTCAGATTCAATCTCTTGACAGTCTAGTCCCAAAGCCCATGATTTTAACCTCTATGTTATATTGCTTAAGAAGTATAAATATAAAGATCTAGATTTTAGACAGTGTAACATCAAACCATATCTGCTCCAAATCTTTCTTAAAATAACAAAATATTGGCAAAGCAGTTGATGTCTCCCCTGTATGCCTTTCCTATCCAAGTATCTTTCTTCTCTTATTAGAGGTAAATACTGTTCAGAAGCTGATGTGTACTTCTCAGCATAAATAATTTTCCAATTTTTCCAAATATTTATTTGCTCATTAACAACATACAGGGCTTCCCTGGTGGCTCATGGTAAATAATCTGCCTGTTATGTGGCTACCCAGATTTGATCCCTGGGTTGGGAAGATCCCCTGGAGAAAGGAATGGAAACCCATTCCAGTAATCTTGCCTGGAGACTCCCATGGACAGAGGGGCCTGGCCGGCTACAGCACATGGGGCCACAAAAAGTTGGACACGACTGAGTGACTAACACAGACACACACAAACAATATACAATGTATTTTCAAAATTTATACACATTCTTTCACATTGTACATATCCTACTGCAGTCCCCTCCACAGTCAATACTTTTTTCTAGATTTACCCAAATAAATAGATGTAGATCTAATTTATTCCCTTTAAATGATGATATTAGTTCAACTCAGGAATATACTGGGATCAAACCTGAGTCTCCTGCTTGGCAGGTGGATTCTTTACCACTAGTGCTACCTAGGAAGCCATTACTGTGTTTAAAATGTTTGAAATATTTCATAATACACAAAAGGGGAAAGCATGAAAAACAATTTATAGTCAAACTAATGGTCTGTTAGTCACAATTTCAAACAATTAAGCAAAGATGAAACTACACTACTAAGTGCTAACTGTCATGATAGGGGCTAGTCTCAGTTTAAGGAGGGGTAGAGAAGCATGAGGTGGTGCTAGTGTTAAAGAATCTGCCTGCCAATCTAAGAAACATAAGAAATGTGGGTTCAATCCCTGGGTCAGGAAGATCCTCTGAAAGAGGAAATGACAATCTACTCCAGTATTCTTGCCTGGGAAATCCCATGGACAGAGGAATCTGGTGGGCTATAGTCCATGGGGCCTCAAAGAATCAGACATGACTGATCACATACAAATGCACACTGAGAAGCATGAAAGCATAAAAAAAGGTGTAGATACAAAAGTTCATTGTTGAATCTTAAAACCCATAATTGTGACCACTACCCTGATGAGATTTCTTTCACTGCCTTCGTGGAGAAATTCTTTCATACTTTTCATTTACTTTAAGGTCATTGACACAATACCAAAATGCAGTTACTGTTTTCTAAACAACTTTATTTTTTCCACCTTGAAGTCTAAAGTGACATCTGCCACACCTCTGTCTTAAAATCTTTCATAAGAGGGAATGAAAGTGTGTCAAAGTTTCTTGGAGTAACAGAAAGATATAAAATAGAGATATCAACATAAGAACTGACAGCTTGTCAGGGCAGAGGTAAAATATCCAGAAGACATTCAGTGAGGCCTCCATCCCTTCAGTGAAAGGGCCTCAGCTGGAAACATATTAAAAACCTTTAGGAAATGATCAAAGCAACCATGTGAATAGAATCACATTCATTTAAAAGGAGAATTACAAACAAATAATCTTGAGCTGTTTGCAACAGAGGAGGATCTTGATCAAAATACCTGAAGCAATGAACATTACACTGACTTCACTGGCATGGAGAATAGGGAACAGTTTTGCAGAAAGAAAAAATACATATAGGCCAGCTGCAAACCTTATTCTTTATTCCTCTTAATTTCATGATTCTTATTTCTCAAATTTATGCTTTGAAAATGAATTAAATAGAAAACAATCCATTTTTTTAGAATAGTGACTGCCATCTACAAAGCCAAAGGGTTAAAACCTTTGCACATATATGTGCCCAAGCATGCGTACATATGTATGTATGAAACAGATGCTGCTTCATCGTACAGATAGCATTCCACTGTTCTCTCAAATTAGGTTTATGGAATAGGTTTTGGGGGATGCAAAATGTAAACTACCATGGAAAGAACATTCTGTATGAAGGATAGTTTCCCAAGTAAGACAACAAAAACAAATACAACCTTTTAAATGAATGAAAAAGGCCATAATTTGTAAACTTCTTGAAGGTGAGACATCATATTGGAAAGGACATTGCACTTGAAATCAGAAAAATAGGATTCAGATCCTGAATCTTTACAACACTGGTGAATACCAATTTCTTTATTTGAAAAAGAGTCCAGAAAATGGAACAATCCCTGTTTTCTCTTCCACTGTTTGTAAATATGTTATAAACTGTGTGTAAATCTCAGTTTAGTTCAGTTGCTCAGTCATGTCCCACTCTTTGCCACCCCATGGACTGCAGCATGCCAGGCCTCCTGTCCATCACCAACTCCCGGAGTTTACTCAAACTCATGTCTGTTGAGTCGGTAATGCCATCCAACCATCTCATCCTCCATCGTCCCCTTCTCCTCCCACCTTCAATCTTTCCCAGTAGCAAGGTCTTTTCAAATGAATCAGTTCTTCACATCAGGTGGCCAAAGTATTGAAGTTCAGCTTCAGCATCAGGCCTTCCAATGAATATTCTGGACTGATTTCCTTTAGAATGGACTGACTGGATCTCCTTGCAGTCCAAGGGACTCAAAAAACTCTCAAGAGTCTCCTCCAACACCAGAGTTCAAAAGCATCAATTCTTCGGTGCTCAGCTTTCTTTATAGTCCAACTCTCACATCCATACATAACTACTGCAAAAACCATAGCTTTGACTAGATGGACCTTTGTTGGCAAAGCAATGTCTCGGCTTTTTAATATGCTGTCTAGGTTGGTCATAACTTTCCTTCCAAGGAGTAAGTGTCTTTTAATTTCATGGCTGTAGTCACCATCTGCAGTGATTTTGGAGCCCAAGAAAATAAAGTCTGTCACTGTTTCCATTGTCTCCCCACCTATTTGCCATGAAATGATGGCACCAGATGCCATGATCTTAGTGTGTAAATCTGATGTAGATGAAAAACCTCACCTGCCATGTGAGCAAAAAGGAATGCTATGGCCATCAAACTGTAGTCACTATCCCCACCCTTATGGTGAGCCCTGAGGGAACTCAGGAAGGAGACAAATGGGCTGAGTCTAATCACTGAAGCCACCCCCAGGGAGAAAGCATACTGAGGGACTCAGGATGGGAAAGGACAGGATATTGGCCCCAGATAGCTAAGGTGCACATCCAAGGAATGACTTTAATGAGCCCAAGTGCTAAATTCATTGACTTGAGATGTCTGGTTTTCTTTAATTAACAGTAATCTTTTGTTGGTCTGACTATCTGGCTTTGTGGGAAAATTCCTCTGTATCCTGATTCCTCCCTTACCTTACCTCTTTGGAGCAGTTTTCAACTTTTAGGTTGTGGTTTTTTTTTTTTTTTTTTTTTTTTTCAGTTGACAGTGGTCAAGACCTAAAATGAACTTAGAGAGCATTAGTAAGGATGGTGACTGGCTGGAATAGGGAGGTACAGGAGAAAAAGAAAGGAGGCTGGCAGCTATATATGACCAATACCAATGTAGTGCATGTGTGTGTACTAAGTTGCTTCAGTTGTGTCCGACTCTTTGCAACCCTATGGACTGTGGCCCATCAGGCTCCTCTGTCCATGGGATTCTCCAGGCAAGAATACTAGAGTGGGTAGCCATCCCCTTCTCCAGGAGATCTTCCCGGCCCAGGGATCAAAACCGTGTCTTTTAGGTCTACCTGTATTGGCAGGCGATTCTTTACTGCTGAGCTACCAGGGAAGCCCCTAGGTCTTGTTATACTCTATTAATATTAATGGGAATATTTTAATAAGAATTTTACTATATTCAAAAGGAAATAACTATAGCAAATCTTCCCAATTTGGCACGAATTGTCTGCAAAAATTCTTGTCTTCTTTCAACTAGTCCCTAGGGAAATCAATCTTTTGGTACTCCATGACAATCTTTTGATACTCCAGCTTTAGCACGGTTATCTAAATAACATATCTCCTGACATTTGATAAGCATTTTACCCTTGAACGTCTCTGGACCTTGATGGTCTCAAGTGATACCAGAATTCATAACCTTAGAGTTAAAGGGTCAAAATGATATAGGTCTCACCATAAAATTGTCAGGGTTAGTAAGAAATCTTAGACCAGTTCTGCTACCAGATTGATCAGTTTACCTAGAGCAACTCTGCCCTTGGAGAGAGGTTGATATTTTCCTGATTTAGAAAGAAATATTGAAGGATTCAGGTATAAAATGGTAGCTTCAGCAGCCTCTGATGCAACTTTTCTAATATCTCACAAAAAAAGACATAGATGAAAGATGAAATCTCACAGTATCATTAAAAACTAGGAATTACAGTAACATATGGAGAAAGTCCAGTAAATGTTTGTCAGTTCAGTTCAGTTCAGTTCAGTCGCTCATTCGTGTCTGACTCTTTGCGACCCCATGAACTGCAGCACACCAGGCCTCCCTGTCCATCACCAACTCCTGGAGTTTACCCAGACTCATGTCCATTGAGTCGGTGATGCCATCTAACCATCTCATCCTCTGTCATTCCCTTCTCCTTCTGCCTTCAATCTTTCCCAACATCAGGGTATTTTCAAATGAGTCAGCTCTTCACATCAGGTGGCCAAAATATTAGAGTTTCAGCTTCAATATCAGTCCTTCCAATGAACACCCAGGACTGATTTCCTTTAGGATGGACTGGTTGGATCTCCTTGAAGTCCAAGGGACTAATGTTTCTAGTAATTTAGAAACTAAACTGAAGAAAATAATTGTGAAACTTATGAGGTAACCCCACGATCTCCCAATAAACTGATGGTCTCATCATCCCCTTTTTGCTAAAAAGTACACAGAGGCTCAGAGAGGTAAAATAACTTGCCCAAAGTCACACAGCCACTAGATGGTAGAACCCACCTTTTTCAACCTTGAGACATTACTGAGTTCTAAACTATTGTTACTTGGATATCTAAAGGCATCTTAAACTTAATATGAGCAAACTAAACTTCTAATCCTGCCACTCTTCTCTCTGTTGCTAAAACCTACTTTAAACCCAGTCTTATGTATCTCTGTAAACGATATCATCATCCATCTGGTGGATCAAGCCGAACAAACAAAATGCATCAAAAAAGCTAGAACTGTCTTTTCTCACGTCTCTCACCTAGCACATCCAACTTGTCAGCTATTCATGTCTGTCAGTTTTTCCTCCACAGTAAGTCCTAAAGCCTACCATTTTCTCTTCATGTCCAGTTCTACCACACTTGTCTGTGCTAGCATCTTCATCTCCCTCCTGAATTATTACAAAATCCTCTCAAATGATTTCCCTGATCCTGCTCTTGTCCCTACATACAGTTTAAATGTTTTCATAATCTTCTCATGAATATAATCCTTGCATGATTTTCCATGGTTCTCACAATAAAACACAGTCATTAAGGGACAAACAAGGCCCTCCAGGGCCTGGTTCCTATGTACATCTGGCCTTACCTCCAACTACTCTCCTCGTTAACCAAGTTATAGTAACACTGGCTTTCTTTTGTTTTTCTTAAACCTGCCAACTTGCTCCTGGCTTTGAACATGCTGTTGCCAGTACCAGGCTGTCTCTGAACAAGATCTTTTCAAAGTTCTTTCATGATTGTCATTCAGATAAGCTCAACGTGTGTGCATGTTTGCTAAGTTGCTTCAGTCATGTCTGACTCTTTGCAACCCTATAGACTATAGCCTGCCAGGCTTCTCTCTCCATGGGATTCTCCAGGCAAGAATACTGGAGTGGGTTGCCATGCCCTCCTCCAGGGGATCTTCCTGACCCAGGAATTGAACCCATATCTCCTGAGGCTCCTGCATTGCAGGTGAAATTTTTACCGCTAAGCCACTGGGAAGCCCCAATCAGCTCAAACTCTACCTTAATGAACCATTCTATACCATTCATTCTAAGTTATCTTCTGTCCCCATTCCATTAACTTCTGTGATATCATCTAAATGTGTTTTATTCAAAGCAGTTATTATTGTTAGAAACCATATTGCTCACTTATTTGTTTCATGGAAATAGGTGAAGACCACCCAAATGAGAAAAGCAGAGGCTATTTATTTAGAGCTTAGTCTAAGCAAGGGAGTCAGTCACCATCACTTGTGTTTTGCCAGAGACTGAAAGACAGAGATAGGAGTGGGAAAGCTTTGTAGTGGAAAAAATAACTGACTTCTGGTATGACCTGACTGGAAGCTGTTAGCATGGGAAAGTTGCTGAATGATAACTTGAATCTGGGCATCATATATGATTGATGATGGGTTTTTATTTGGTTTTATCTGGTTGGTCCTAAGTTGGAAGTAGGGACAAAATAGGAAAGCTATCAGTTAATTCGTCATGTCTTGGACATTTTGGGCCAGTTACCAGAGATAGCAGCCTGACTTACCCCCACTCAGACTTATATAGCAAGCTGGCTTCCTGGGGTGTTTATTATAGGAAAGGAACTAGTTTCCTACAGAAGTTGTTGCATGATATTGGTCAAAATTCTTCTTTTGCATATAGTTTGGCAATTGTCTATCTGTATAGTCAGTTTATCAGTTTCCTGGTCATCAGTTCAGTTCCATTCAGTTGCTCAGTCATGTCCAACTATTTGCAACCCATGAATCGCAGCACGCCAGGCCTCCCTGTCCATCACCAACTCCTGGAGTTCGCTCAGACTCACGTCCATCGAGTCAGTGATGCCATCCAGCCATCTCATCTTCTGTTGTCCCCTTCTCCTCCTACCCCCAATCCCTCCCAGCATCAGAGCCTTTTCCAATGAGTCAATTCTTCGCATGAGGTGGCCAAAATACTGGAGTTTCAGCTTCAGCATCATTCCCTCCAAAGAAATCCCAGGGCTGATCTCCTTCAGAATGGACTGGTTGGATCTCCTTGCAGTCCAAGGGACTCTCAAGAGTCTTCTCCAACACCACAGGTCATATATATCTCCAAATGGAATTTAAACTTCAGGAAAACAAGGCCCTTGTCTATCTTGTTTAATAAAGCCTCCCTAGTGACTAAAACACTGCTTGACACACAGTAGTCATTCAGTACATATTTGATAAATGAATGATTGAAAGGTTAACTGAGTGCTCAAATTATTTAATACTGTACAGGCAGACCTTGGCTATATCCCAGGATCAGTTTCAAACAATGGCAATAAAATGAATATTGCAACAAAGTGAGTCATTTGAATTTTTTGGTTTCCCAGTGCATATAAAAGCTATGTTTGTATTATACTATAGTTTATTAATTACAAATAGAATCATGTCTAAAATAATAATGCACATAGCTTAGTTAAAAACTACAAAACAAAATACAATCACAATGGTAACATCAAAGATCATTGATCACAGATTACCATAACAAGTATAATAGCAATGAAAAAGCTTGAAATATTGCAAGAATTAACAAAATGTGACACAGAAACATGAAGAGAGCAATTGCTGTTGGAAAAATGTCACCAATAGACTATTCCACAAGAAGTTGCCACAAATCTTCAATTTGTAAAAACCACAAAATCTGCCAAGTATGATAAAGTGAAGTACAATAAAACAAAATACAAACTTCATTGCATTGAAGTACAATACAACAAGTAAAATAAAATATACAGTCTGCCTGTATATTTGTTGCTCCTGAAAACTAAAAGCAAAATGAAAACACATAAGTATAGAACTTTCTCTTTGGCCAGTATGAATGCTGAATTTATTGATGTTATTGATCTGATATAACTAAAGCACACTGATTAGTTCCCAGTGGAATAAACTCCTTACCTTTAAAATGAACACTAAATCCTGGCATGAATTTTTCATTAGGGTAGATGATTTACAATATTAATGGCAACGCTTAACAATAAATGGGTAGTTTGGCACAGACTAGGGTGGTGACCCTCTTGTCAGTGCCTTTTGGGGAAGACAAACTTGTCATGGTGGGTTCATTTATGATTTGATATACTTGAAAAATGAAGATAAGCCAGGCTAGAAAAAATTCCAAATAAACTGCTGGTTACAGTAAATGCCTGATTTTCCATGTAAAGGGAGTTTAGACACAACGAACAATATGGGAATTGAATGCCAAGAATGAGTCTCCTCAACTCCTCTTCTGGCACCACCAGATCATTTAAGTACAGGTTCTCTTAGCCAGGCTTCCCAGATGGCACTACTGGTAAAGAACCTGCCTGCCAATGTAGGAGATGCAAAGAATTGATGGGTCAATTCCTGAGTTCAGGAAGATCCCCTGGAGGAAGGCATGGCAACCAAATCCAGTATTCTTGCTTGGAGAATCCCATGGGCAGAGGAGCCTGGTGGGATACAGTCCACCTACAGTCCATAGGGTCACACAGATTTGGACATGATTGAAGCAACTTAGCACACACGCATTCTCTTAGCTACTTACTATGACCCATTTGCATGGTTGTGCTCTTCACTGGGCCATGAGTTCCTTAAGGATAACTATGTGTGGAAACTGTAACCTATTCATGTATCTCTATCTCCTGTTACAGAGTAGATGTTCAGTCAATGTTTCTTTATCTTTTTTAGTCTTTAAATTTTTTAATTAATTTTTATTAGACCATGGTTGCTTTGCAATGTAGTGTTAGTTTCTGCTGTACAGCAAAGTGAATCAGTTATACATATACATATAATCACTCTTTTTTAGATTTCCTTCCCATTTGGGTCACCACAGGGGCTTCCTGGATGGCTCAATGGTAAAAAAAATCTACCTACAATGCAGAAAACACAGGAGACGTGGGTTTGATCCCTGAGATGGGAAGATCCCCTGGAGAAGGAAATGGCAACCCACTCCAGTATTCCTGCCTGAAAAACCCCATGGACAGAGGAGTCTGGCGGGCTACAGTCCAAAGTACTGTGGTTGCAAAGAGTCAGACATGACTGAGCAATTAAGCATATTGACTTGTACCTAGGTCACCACAGAGCATTGAGTAGAGTTCTCAGTACTATACAGTAAGTTCTTCTTGAAATTGAAAGTGAAAGTCACTCAGTCATGTCCAACTCTTTGCAACCCCATGGACTATACAGTCCATGGAATTCTCTAGGCCAGAATACTGGGGTGGGTAGTCTTTCCCTTCTCCTGCAGATCTTCCCAAGCAAGGGATCAAACCCAGGTCTCCAGCATTGTAGGCAGATTCTATATCAGCTGAGCCACAAGGGAAGCCCAAGATTTCATTAGTTATTTATTTTATAAATAGTAGTGTATATATGTCAATCTCAATCTTCTAGTTCATCCCACACTTGGTTTTCTTCTTTGTATTCATAAATTTGTTCTCTACGTCTGCATCTCTATTTCTGCTTTGCAAATAAGTTCAAAGAGATATTAAGGAAACAATCCCATTATCAATGCAACAAAAAGAACAAAATACCTAGGAATAAACCTACCTATGAAGACAAAAGACCTGTAATCACAAAATTAAAGGATATTAATAACAAAAAAAAAAAGAGCACAAACTGATAGAGATACATATCAAGTTCTTGGACTGGAAGAATCAATATTGTGAAAATGACTATACTACCCAAAGCAATCTATAGAATCAATGCAATCTCTGTCAAGTTAGCAATGAACTGGAACAGAAAGATTCACAATTTGTACAGAAATGCAAAAGACCCCGAAGAATCAAAGCAATCTTGAGGAAGAAAAATGGAGCTGGAGGAATCAACTTTCCTGACTTCAGACTATACTACAAAGACAATGTGATACTAGCACAAAAACAGAAATATAGGTAAACAGACCAGGATAGAAACCTCAGACATAAACCTATGCACCTATGGGAACCTAATCTATAACAAAGGAGGCAAGAATATACAATGGAGAAAAGACAATCTCTTCAGTAAGTGGTGCTTGGAAAACTGGACAGCTATGTGTAAAAGAATGAAACTAGAACATCTCCTAACACTATACAGAAAAATAAACTCAGACTGGATTAAAGACTGAAATGTAAGGCCAGAAAAAGCTCTTAGAGGAAAACATAGGCAGAACATTCTTTGACATGAATCACAGGAAGATCTTTTATAACCCACCTCCTTGAGTAATGAAAATTAAAAAAAAAAAAAAAAAAGAGACCTAATTAAACTTAAAAACTTTTGAAAAGGAAACTGTAAACAAGACGAAAAGTCAGTCAATGTTTCTAAGATCAACAAATTAATATTTTTCAAACTTTTCATGGTATAGAAATTCCCAGCACAGCTCTAGCAGTCTCCCTACTCAGGTGCATCAGGTTAAGGTGATAGAACAAGGGAAAGACCCCAGAGAACATCTTCCTTTCCTATCAGGGAATATATTTAGGATAGCATTTGCTGTGATTGTTCAGATATGCTAAACAGAATTTCACAAGTTCACTAGCAGATCTGGGCCTGAAAGCCAGAGCTAAGATGATTACAATGATAACCCTTGGAAATGTTTTTAGAATAAGTGAAATTGTGTAATGCCTTAGTCTTGTGTAAAAGACTGGTTTTATTCTAAAGCTCCTGACTTTTTAAAACATGATTTTCATTGATGGGATTATACAAGCACAATTCCAAAGACTTTTGGTATAGATGTAAACTAGTGAAACTTTTACAATTAAACTAGTAAACTAGTAAAACTAGTATTAAACTAGTAAACTAGTGAAATTATTCAAGAGATGGGAATACCAGACCACCTTATCTGTCTCCTGAGAAATCTGGATGCAGGTCAAGAAGCAATAGTTAGAACCAGACATGGAACAAACGAATGGTTCCAAATTGGGAAAGGAGTATGTTAAGGCTGGATACTGTCACCGTGCTTATTTAACTTCTATGCAGAGTACATCATGTGAAATGCCAGGCTGGATGAAGCACAAGATGGAATCAAGATTTCCAGGAGAAATATCAATAACCTCAGATAGGCAGATGATACCACCCTCATGGCAGAAAGAGAAGAACTAAAGAACCTCTTGATGAGAGTGAAAGAGGAGAGTGAAAAAGTTGGCTTAGAACTCCACATTCAAAAAACTAAGATCATAGCACTTGGTCCTATCACTTCAGGGCAAATAGATGGGGAAACAATGGAAACAGTGACAGACTTTATTTTCTTGGGCTCCAAAATCACTGCAGATGGTGACTGCACCCATGAAATTAAAAGGCGTTCGCTCCTTGGAAGAAAAGCTATGACCAACCTAGACAACATATTCAAAAGCAGAGACATTACTTTGCTAACAAAGGTCTGTCTAGTCAAAGGTATGATTTTTCCAGTAGTCATGTATGGATGTGAGAAAATGGGCCAAAGAACTAAATAGACATTTCTCAAAAGAAGACATACAGATGGCTAACAAACACATGAAAAGATGCTCAACATCACTCATTATTAGAGAAATGCAAATCAAAACCACTATGAGGTACCATTTCACACCAGTCAGAATGGCTGAGATCCAAAAGTCTACAAGTAATAAATGCTGGAGAGGGTGTGGAGAAAAGGGAACCCTCTTACACTGTTGGTGGGAATGCAAACTAGTACAGCCACTATGGAGAACAGTGTGGAGATTCCTTAAAAAACTGGAAATAGAACTGCCTTATGACCCAGCAATCCCACTGCTGGGCATACACACTGAGGAAACCAGAAGGGAAAGAGACACGTGTACCCCAATGTTCATTGCAGCACTGTTTATAATAGCCAGGACATGGAAGCAACCTAGATGTCCATCAGCAAATGAATGGATAAGAAAGCTGTGGTACATATACACAATGGAGTATTACTCAGCCATTAAAAAGAATACCTTTGAATCAGTTCTAATGAGGTGGATGAAACTGGAGCCTATTATACAGAGTGAAGTAAGCCAGAAAGAAAAACACCAATACAGTATACTAACGCATATATATGGAATTTAGAAAGATGGTAACAATAACCCTGTGTACGAGACAGCAAAAGAGACACTGATGTATAGAACAGTCTTATGGACTCTGAGAGAGAGGGAGAGGGTGGGAAGATTTGGGAGAATGGCATTGAAACATGTAAAATATCATGTATGAAACCAGTTGCCAGTCCAGGTTCGATGCACGATACTGGATGCTTTGGGCTGGTGCAGTGGGATGACCCAGAGGGATGGAATGGGGAGGGAGGAGGGAGGAGGGTTCAGGATGGGGAACACATGTATACCTGTGGCGGATTCATTTTGATATTTGGCAAAACTAATACAATTATGTAAAGTTTAAAAATAAAATAAAATTAAGAAAAAAAAAAAAAAAAAAAGAAAGCTGAGCACCAAAGAATTGATGCTTTTGAACTGTGGTCTTGGAGAAGACTCTTGAGAGTCCCATGGACTGCAAGGAGATCCAGCCAGTTAATTATAAAGGAGATCAGTCCTGGGTGTTCATTGGAAGGACTGTGGGAAGAGCTGACTCATTGGAAAAGATCCTGATGATGGGAGAGATTGAAGGCCGGAGGAGAAGGGGATGACAGAGGATGAGATAGATGGATGGTATTATTGACTCGATGGACATGGGTTTGAGCAATCTCTGGAAGTCTGTGCTGGACATGTAGGCCTGGTGTGCTGCAGTCCATGGGATTGCAAAGAGTTGGACATGACTGAGAGACTGAACTGAACTGATTCTTAATCTTTATTAATATAATTAACCAGTGATTATCAATAGACAACTTTCAATTTGAGTAATCTGATCCCTAAAAATTGAACACTGAGGACTAATCTCCTTTAGGATGGACTGATTGGATCTCCTTTCAGTCCAAGGGACTCTCAAGAGTCTTCTCCAACACCACAGTACAAAAGCATCAATTGTTTGGCAAAACTAATACAGTGTTTCAGGTTTAAAAATAAAATAAAATTAAAAAAAAAAAAAGCATCGATTCTTCAGTGCTCAGCTTTCTTTATAGTCCAACTCTCACATCCATACATGGCTACTGGAAAAACCATACCTTTGACTAGATGGAACTTTGCTCATCCTAAATCACTGTAGATGGTGACTGAAGCCATGGAATTAAAAAACACTTACTCCTTGGAAGGAAAGTTATGACCAACCTAGACAACATATTAAAAAGCAGAGTCTGTCTAGTCAAAGGTATGGTTTTTCCAGTAGTCATGTATGGATGTGAGAGTTGGACTATAAAGAAACCTGAGCACCAAAGAATTGATGCTTTTGAACTGTGGTCTTGGAAAAGACTCTTGAGAGTCCCTTGGACTGCAAGGAGATCCAACCAGTTAATTATAAAGGAAATCAGTCCTGAATATTCATTGGAAGGACTGATGCTGAAGCTGAAACTCCAATACTTTGGCCACCTGATGTGAAGAGCTGACTCATTTGAAAAGACCCTGATGCTGGGACAGATTGAAGGCCAGAGGAGAAGGGGGCGATAGAGAACGAGATGGTTGGATGGCATCACCAACTCAATGGGTATGAGTTTGGGTAAACTCTGGGAGTTGATGTTGGACAGGGAAGGCTGTTGTGCTGTAGTCCATGGTGTCACAAAAAGTCAGACAGGACTGAGCAACCTAACTAAACAAGACAATCAGATTTTACAAGGCAATGATGATGATAAAGAATGTGATGATGATATAACCTCATATTTTATTCCATGATATAGATTACAGAATATATCCATATTGAATATTTGATCTTATCTTCACAATATGTCTTTGTGTCCTGTGTCACTTCTTGATGCACTGCCCCCCCCCAAGGTTTCTGAGGCAATCAGTTTGTACAAGTATACATACACACACACACACACACACACACACGTACACACACACACACATATATATTTAAACTGACTACATCTTACCTCAACAGCACCTGAATATGTACTGTTTACTTCTTGCTTTCTGTAGTGGGGCTTCTCTGATGCTGTAATGTAAGACATCTGCGGTCACACATGCACATTTAGAAATGTGAGAGTGTTCACATCTCATGGGTGGAATTGCTAGATTTCACAAATAAAACTATATGAGGCCCAGTTGAATTTGAATTTCAGATAAACCAGGAATAAATATTTAGTATAAGTACATCATGAGAAACACTGGGCTGGAAGAAGCACAAGCTGGAATCAAAATTGCCGGGAGAAATATCAATAACCTCAGATATGCAGATGACAACACCCTTATAGCAGAAAGTGAAGAGGTACTAAAAAGCCTCTGGGTGAAATTGAAAGAGGAGAGTGAAAAAGTTGGCTTAAAGCTCAACATTCAGAAAACTAAGATCATGGCATCTTGTCCCATCACTTCATGGGAAATAGATGGGGAAACAGTGGAAACAGTGTCAGACTTTATTTTTCTGGGCTCCAAAATCACTACAGATGGTGATTGCAGCCATGAAATTAAAAGACACTTACTCCTTGGAAGGAAAGTTATGACCAACCTAAATAGCGTATTGAAAAGCAGAGACATTACTTTGCCAACAAAGGTCCGTCTAGTCAAGGCTATGGTTTTTGCAGTGGTCATGTATGGATGTGAGAGTTGGACTGTGAAGAATGCTGAGCCCCGAAGAATTGATGCTTTTGAACTGTGGTGTTGAAGAAGACTCTTGAGAGTCCCTTGGACCGAAAGGAGATCCAACCAGTCCATTCTAAAGGAGATCAGTCCTGGGTGTTCATTGGAAGAACTGATGCTGAAGCTGAAACTCCAATACTTTGGCCACCTCATGTGAAGAGTTGACTCATTGGAAAAGACTCTGATGCTGGGAGGGATTGGGGGCAGGAGGAGAAGGGGACGGCAGAGGATGAGATGGCTGGATGGCATCATGGACTCTATGGACATGAGTTTGGATAAACTCCGGGAGTTGGTGATGGACAGGGAGGCCTGGCCTCCTGCGATTCATGGGGTCACAAAGAGTCAGACAGAACTGAGCCACTGAACTGAACTGAACTGATGCTCCATATGGTTTCCCCAGTGGCTCAGATGGTAAAGACTCTGCCTGCAATACTGGAGACCTAGGTTTGATCCATTATTCCTGTTTTGGGAAGATCCCCTGGAGGAGGGCATGGCAACCCACTCCAGTATTCTTGCCTGGAGAATCCCCATGGACAGAGGAGCCTGGTGGGATACAGTCCATAGTGTCACAAAGAGTCGGACATGACTGAAGTTACTTAGCACAGGCTCCATGCAATATTTAGGACACATTTATACTAAAAACAATGATCTTTATCTGAAATTCAAATTTAACTTGATATCCTGCATTGTCTGGCTTTCTCAGTGGCTCAACGGTAAAGAATCTGCCTGTCAATTCAGGAGACGCAGAAGACTCGGATTCTATCCCAGGGTTGGGAAGATCCCCTGGAGAATGGAATGGCAACCCACGTCAGTATTCTTGCCTTGTATTTGTATTCTTGCCAGTATTCCTGTCCATGGAGAATCCCATGGACAGGGGAGCCTGGTGGGCTACAGTCCATAGGGTCACAAAGAGTCAGACATAAGTTAAGTGACTAAGCATACACAAACCTGCATTTTATACACCAATTAAAAAAAATAAGTATAGTTAATCTCAGTGCTGTGTTAATTTTGAGTGGACAGCAAAGTGACTCAGTTATACACACACACACACACATACACACACATAGATTCTTTTTCAATATAGGTTATCACAAGATATTGAATATAGTTTCCTATGCTATACAATAGATCCTTGTTGCTTACCTATTTTATATATAGTAGTGTGCTATATTCCAATCTTAGCTGTGAATTAACACCTGCCCAGTGCAGGAACTGATGTTGAATCAATATTCTTTTTTCTGCATTATGGGTGAAAAATTCTGAGACATGTTCTGCACAGCAACTTGGAAGATCCTGGTAGGATGAAGCTCCAATTGCCAACAACCACGACTAGCTCAATGTCATATGCCTGTACTACTTTCCCTCCTTTCCCAATTCACACTCACTGAATCCCCATTCTTGTTCCCTGGAATCAGATCCCCAAATAAGCAGCCTGCATAAAAATTTTGTCTTTATTCCCCCTTTTTTATTTTTTTTCTGGGAATACTCAGGCTAAAAATTTAGTGGTGAATTCTATGAAGTTATAGTAATCTTAGAGCTAGAATGAACCACTTTACTAATGTGAAAACTATTGAGTTCAGTTGCATCGTATAAGGCCACATCGTTCAGTAGAGAAAGATCTGAAACTTGAACTGGGTCTCTCGATTTCCATTCAATGCCCTTCAACTAGAAGACTCTACCTATGCTTATTTCACCCTACTGTTTTTAAGAAAAATCACTTTAATGTTTCTGTAAAAACAACAGAGTAGCATCATCAAGAATGAAAAGCACAGATTCTTTTATTTACTAGCAAACAATTAAATTCCTCCAAATCTCACCAAACAAAGCGATTAGCATCAGCAATTAGGAACACATTATCCAAATGTCTTTCCGTGGATCTGTATATAGATAGAAATATCGATACAAGGACTAAGAAAATTTTATAGTACATATATAATTAAATTTTGTTTTAGTTTATAAGTATAATTTTTCTTGAATTTAATAAAAGAAACATAAACTGAAGAAAGTAAATGTTTCACTTCAGATACATGCTTCTTTACGACAAGAGATAGTATTTCTCAAAATATCCCTCCAACAGTAATAAGGTAGATCATAACAATATGAAGAAATTGAAGTCATTATTAGCTTTAATTAAATATTTCCTTTTTGAACAGTACTAACTGATTGCTCACTGTGAAAGATGAGGGCATTAGCTCTATCACATTTTCCCCATCTTCCCTAGATCTGCAGCTCCCAATTATTGTGAATTAGGTCACTAATTTTATAATGTCAAGGTTTCTAACATATACATCTTGTTTCATAATTATAATTTCCCCATTTTCCTCTATTATTAGTTCTATGCTTCAGTGGATTCAAATCTAACTGACCTGTGCCACCACCCTCCATATGCCACATAGCTTTTCTGTTTCTAAGGTCTTTATTTTGAATCATCTCTTATTTAGCCACAGATTTCATTGTGAAACAGAGTTTTTGTTTGCTTGCTTGTTTTAAAGAAGGGTTTGGATCCTGTATTCTGTGAGTTCTTTCAAGTTTTAAGAACATCTGCCTACTTATCTTCTATTTGAATGATATATTTTTGGATATATAAATAATATTCTTGAATTACATCTTCTTTCCTTTTGGAATTTAGAGGTATATTTTCAAGACCATTTGTCTTTAAAATGATTTTGGAAAACACAGATGCATTTGTCTCATAGGTTATTTGCTTTTCTAGCCTGGATACTTAGAAAAGTACATTTTTCATTCTAGAAATTCAATAACTGAACTAAGCTAAATCTTCAAACATCCTGTATGAAAATTGTATGCAACAGTCCATGGTTCAGTCTAAAAATCTGAAATTATATTTTTTGTGTTTGCTTAAAAGAGGGAAAGTAAGCTTCCTGAATCAAAAGATATTGATCATTTTTGTTTAGTCATTCAGTCGAGTCCCACTCTTTGCAACCCCATGGACTATAGCATGCCAGGCTTCTCAGTCCACCATCATCTCCCAAAGCTTGCTCAAACTCATGTCCATTGAGTTGGTGATGCCATCCAAGCACCTCATCCCCTGCTGCCTTCTTCTCCTTTTGGCTTCAGTCTTTCCCAGCATCAAGGTCTTTTCCAATGAGTTGGCTCTTCACATCAGGTGGCCAAAGTTTTAGAGCATCAACTTCAACACCAGTCCTTCCAATGAATATTCAGGACTATTTTCCTTTAAGATTGACTGGTTTGATCTCCTTGCAGTCCAAGGGACTCTCAAGAGTCTTCTCCAACACCACAGTTCGAGAGCATCAATTCTTTGGCACTCAGTCTTCTTCCTGGTCCAGGTCTCACATTCATACATGACTACTGCAAAAACCATAGTTTTGACTATATGGATCTTTGTCAGCAAAGTGATGTCTCTACTTTTTAATATGCTGTCAAGGTTTGCCATAGCTTTTCTTCCAAGAAGGAAGTATCTTTTAATTTTTTGGCTGTAGTCACTGTCCACAGTGATTTTGGAGCCCAAGAAAATAAAGTTTGTCACTGTTTCCATTGTTTCCCTATTTGCCATGAAGTGATAGGACCAAATGCCATAATCTTAGTTTTCTGAATGTGCAGTTTTAAGCGAGTTATTTTACTCTCCTCTTTCACTTTCATGAAGAGGTTTTTAGTGCCTCTTCCCTTACTGCCATTAGGATGGTGTTATCTGCATATCTGAGGTTGTTGATATTTCTCCCAGCAATCTTGATTCCAGCTTGTGCTTCATACAGCTTGGCATTTCACATGATGTACTCTACATATAAGTTAAATAAGTAGGGTGACAGTATACAACCTTGACATACTCCTTTCCCAATTTGGAACCAGTCCATTATTCTATGCCCATGTTCTAACTGTTGTTTCTTGACCTGAATATAGGTTTCTCAAGAGGCAGGTAAGGCAGTCTGGCATTCACACCTCTTTAAGAATTTTCCACAGTTTGTTGTGATTCACACTGTCAAAGGCTTTAGCAAAGTCAATGAATGAGTGGTAGATGTTTTTTTCTGGAATTCTATTTGTTATTCTATGATTCAATGGATGTTGGCAATTTGATCTCTGGTTCTGCTGCCTTTTCAAAATCCAGCTTGTACATCTGGTCGTTCTCAGTTCACGTGCTGTTAACGTCTAGCTTGAAGGATTTTCCCATTACTCTGCTAACATTTGAAATGAGCACATTGTGAGATAGTTTAAACATATTTTGGCATTGCCTTTCTTTGGGATTGGAATGAAAACTGACCTTTTCCAGTCCTGTGTCCACTGCTGAGTTTTCCAAGTTTGCTGCCATATTGAATCCAGCACTTTAACAGCATCATCTTTTAGGATTTGAAAAAGCTCATTTGGAATTTTATCACCTCCACTAGCTCTGTTCATAGTAATGCTTCCTAAGGCCCACTTGACCTCACAGTCCAGAATGTCTGGCTCTAGGTGAGTGATCACAACATCGTGGTTATCCAGATCATTAAGAACTTTTTTGTACAGTACTTATATGTATTCATGCCACCTCTTCTTTATCTCCTTTATTTCTGTTAGGTCCATACCATTTCTTTCCTTTCTTTTGCTCATCTTGGCATGAAATGTTCCCTTGTTATCTCCAATTTTCTTGAGGAAATCTCTAGCTTTCCCTATTTTATTGTTTTCCTATAATTCTTTGCATTGTACACTTATGAAGGCTTTCTTATCTCTCCTTGCTATTCTTTGGACCTCTATATTCAGATGAGTATATTTTTCCTTTTCTTCTTTGCCTTTCACTTGTCTTCTTTTCTCAGCTATTTGTAAGGCCTCCTCAGACAACCATTTTGCCTTGTTCCATTTCTTTTTCTTGGTGATGGTTTTGGTCACTGCCTCCTGTACAGTGTTACAAACCTCCATCCATAGTTCTTCAGGCACTCTATCAGATTTAATCCTTTGAATTTATTTGTTACTTCCACTGTAAAATCAAAAGGGATTTGATTTAGGTCATACTGAATGGTCTAATGGTTTTCCCTACTTTCTTCAATTTAAGTCAGAATTTTGCAATAGCTTGGTCTTGTTTTTGCTGACTATATAGAGCTTCTTCCATCTTTGACTGTAAAAAATATAATCAATCTGATATTGTTATTGACCATCTGGTTATGTGAGTCATCTTTTGTGTTATTGGAAGAGGGTATTTGCTATGACCATTCTCTTGGTAAAATTATGTTAGCCTTTGCCCTGCTTCTTTTTGTTTTCCAAGACCAAACTTGCCCATTACTCCAGGTATCTCTTGACTTCCTACTTTTGCATTCCAGCCTCCTATGATGAAAAGAACATTTTTTTTTTTTATTCTAGTTCTCGAAGGTCTTGTAAGTCTTTATAGAACTGTTCATCTTCTTTGGTTGGAATATAGACTTGGATTACTGTGATGCTGAATGGTTTGCCTTAGAAACGAACTGAGATGATTCCATCATTTTTGAGATTGCATCCAAGTACTGCATTTCAGACTTTTGTTGACTATGAGAGGTACTCCATTTCTTCTAAGGAATTCTTGCCCTCAGTAGTAGATGCAATTGTCATTTGAATTAAATTTGCCCATTCTGGTCCATTTTAGTTCATTGCTTTCAAAAGAGTCAATGTTCACTTTTGCTGTTTCCTGTTTTACCACTTCCAATTTACCTTGATTTTTGGATCTAACATTCCAGGTTCCTATGCAATGCAGTATTGTTCTTTACAACACTAGAGTTATTTTCAACACCAGACACATCCACAGCTGGGTGTCATTTTTGCTTTGACTCAGCCTCTTCATCCTTTCTGGAGCTATTTCTCTGCTCTTCTCCAGTAGCATATTGGACTTATGCCAGCACACTATGCCTTTCAGGACTGCCGCTACCAGTGGCATATACACTGTTAACCCATGCCTCTGCTGGAGACTCCCAAACCCTTATAGGAGAAGACAGCATGTCTCTCTACTTCACCATTATAAAGTTTGCACAAACCTCTTGTCCTCATCCATCAGAAGACAGACCAAATGAAAACCACAATCGTAAAAAACTAACCAAAATGATCACATGAATTACAGCCTTGTGTTACTCAATGAAACTATGAACCATGCTGTTTAGAGCCACTCAAGACAGACAGATTATGGTAGAGAGTTCTAGAAAAGCATGGTCCACTGGAAAAGGGAAAGGCAAACCCCTTCAGTATTCTTGCCTTGAAAACCTCATGTACAATATCAAAAGGCAAAAAGATATGACACTGAAAGAGGAACTCCCCAGGTCAGTAGGTGTTGACCTAGTCATAAATTTGATTCCTCAGCCTCTAAAACAAGGTCTGGCATATTGTAGATAACCAATACATATTTATTGAATGCTTGTTGAATGAATAATTTTCTTATTTCAGATAACTTTCTTTGAAGTATGTGTCTATTTCCCCTTAATTTTAATTTCCAGTTTGCTGTTCATTTATAAGAACAGTTATGACTTAATGATCTCTAGACAAATGTTTTTTGGTTTCACTTTTTAAAGGTTTTCATCATCTAGAACGTATTAGAAATAAAGAGTGAAACAGAGATCCACATTTGCATTTTTTGCAAACAGCTAGTCATTGAATCCAGAGCCATTTATTATGTAATTATTCCTTCTCCCATTTATGTTTATAATATCAGCCTAATGCAATATCAGCAATCCTCACTTGTATTTGGGTCACTTTCTGAACTCCCTTTTTTATTCTGTTAAACTGGCTATTTTCTCTCATATTTAACTCTTTGTAATATATTTCTATATAATTTTGATATATTTTCTCTGCCCTCCACATCCACTGGCTCCTTTCTTAGCAGTCTGATCACTTTCTCTTTGTCATCTGCAGTCACTAAGTTATCTCAAGCTTTTCTTCTATGACAGTACTGTTACTTCACCCATGTCTACTCTGATCTAATATTTGAACTGTTCTCTTACTGAATCCATGTTCTTATTAAATTGTTCTAAAATGTGAAATGCTTGTGGGAAATTTTCTCCCATCCCTTGCACTGCTTGCATGTAGAGTGAAGGTTGTTTTCCACATGCTAGGTCCACTTTTTTTGAGGAATTCCTAGTATGGTTCTTGACACAGCTGCCCTGTGATTTCTTTTCACCTTGCTTATTGATAGGTGGTTCCATATAGGATTGTAGCTTGATTCTCATGTAGTATTAAGGTTAGACTTTTGATTGCTTTCCTGCAGTTTCTGGGCTTGCATTGTCTATTTAAGTTCCAGTTTGAGGGATGAATTTTGGTGTTTTACCTATCTTTCTATACAATGAGACCATGAGGAGAGTTAGAAACACAGCTGAATCAAAATTACTATGCTCCTTCATGTGATCCCTGGGCTTTTCACTCCTTTTGATTTTTGTTGTGTAATATTCCCTGGTGGTTCAGTGATAAAGAATCTGCCTGCCAATGCAGGAGACATGGGTTCAATCCCTGGGTTGGAAAGATCCCCTGGAGAAGAAAATGGCAACCCACTCCAGGATTCTTGCCTGGGAAATCCCATGGACAAAGGAGCCTGTCAGGCTATAGTCCATGAGGTGACAAAAGAGTCAAACATGACTTAGCAATTAAGCAACAATATTTAGTACAGAATTTGTTCTACATCGTTGTGAGGTATATTGTATTCTCACAGAGAGCTAGTTGGTGTTCCAATCATATGCTCAGTTCAAGCCACACTTTCAGAGATTTGTTTTCCTATCAGTCTGCTGTTGTTCTCTTTTCTCATTTGCCTGTTTCTTTCCAGAAGCTATTCTCAATCTATCCTAGTCATTGAAGTGAATTGATAAGGATACCTTACCAGTAATCTTTCCTCCAAGTTTTGAAACGTTGAAGAGAAGTTTTAGAACGTTGCCAACTAATCAAGAAATCGGGAGTGGTGAGTGATGGCATGTTGGAAGCTATGCCCTCCCACATTGAACTATAAATCTTTAGTTTCTTTATTTGGAAAATGGCTTTTAAAATTTATGGCTAAGGTTGTAGACATTCCGTGTTCAGTTGACAATGCTTTTCCACAGGTATTTATAATAATTATTTTTATTACTTTGTTTTTTAATGAGGAAGTTTCTGTGATGCAGTATCATTTAACTATTTTCACCTAGAAGTCTTCTATGCAACCTTTTCTGAAATAACTTCAAGATTCCCTGAATAATTTCATCTTCTGAAGGTAGAACACAGTGCTTATTTATTTTCTAATTGCATGATTAATTAAGATACTTTAGTGGGTATAACTAGACCTGCAATGGTTAACAAAAATCTCTCTTAAAATCGTAGTAACTATGTTAAATAAAATGTAGCACAGGAAAGTTTTGACTTGATTAGAAATCTACTGGAAGCTTTATCTACAATCACAGACTTAGATCAATCCATTCAATAGGGAAGAACAGTTAATTGCTACTGAACAATCATGATTAGTTAAAATATTTGGAAAGGAAAGGTTAATAGCTTATGCTAAATATCAACTTTATTAGAGGCCATATTTACAAAACTGAAAAAAATAAAATTAATAGAAAATAAAAAAGAAAACTCAATTCAGAATAGCAGAAAATATATAAATTTAGTTATGTAAAGTTTAAAAATAAAATAAAATTAAAAAAAAAAAAAAATAAAAAATAAAAATAAAAAAAAAAAAAAAAAAAAAAAAAAAAAAAGAATAGTTATAAAAATAAAAATATGTTTGTTTTTTGTTTAATTTCAATTCTTTTAATTAATCTCTAATATAGGAAATCAGAAGTTACTATTATATTTTTCAATTGTTCAATATATCAAATAAAAATCTAGGACTTCCCTGGTGGTCCAGTGGCTAAGACTCTGTGTTCCCATTGCGGGGGGCCCAGGTTTGATCCCTGGTTGGGGAATTAGATCCCACAGGCCACAACTAGAAGCTTGCCTGCTGCAACTAAAGATCCCGAGTACCAAAACTAAGATTCAGTGCAGCCAAGTAAATAAATTAATTAAAATAAATTTTAAAAAGTCCAGAGCCATATCCAACTTTCACTGCTCTTTGGAAAATGATATTGAACCATGTGTATAGACAGGAAGAAAGTGTGGAGGCATGCAAGCTTCATCTTGAAAGTGAAAGTCACTCAATGGTGTCTGACTCTTTGCAACCTCATGGACTATACAGTCCATGGAATTCTCTAGGCCAGAATACTGGAGTGGGTGGCCTTTCCCTTCTCCAGGGGATCTTCTGAACCCAGGGATCGAACCCAGGTCTCCCGCATTGCAGGCAGATTCTTTACCAGCTGAGCCACCAAGGAAGCCCAAGAATACGGGAGTGGGTAGCCTAACTCTTCTCCAGCACATCTTCCAGACCCAGGAGTCAAACTGGGGTCTCCTGCATTGCAGGCGGATTCTTTACCAACTGAGCTATAAGTAAGCCCCAAACTTCATCTTAAGTCTACTCACATTAAGACATTTTTTACTCTCTTAGAATGTTTCTTAATGAAATGCAGGGTCATAGTTTGTGTTTTCTTTAGTACTGGATTCTTAGCTGTCCTGCCCTTTCTCTTTGGGCTTCCCAGGTGCCTCTCTCTCTTAGGCTGCACCTTAATTCAGGAACAATTTAACTGATTAGTTAACCATGTCCAGCCAATTGTCAATATAAAATCAGAGCATTTCTGACCCAGCAAGGTGTCTGAAAATCAACTAATCCCATTTACCCCATTAGAGATGAGGAAACAAAGGCCAATGGTAGGAAAAGTGATACTTCAGCAATTATACAATACAAGATACAGGATCAGAATCAGGACTTTTTAATTCCCAGACTTTACATTTCTTCCCCTGTGGATTTGATTAGAATTTTTCCTTATTTGTTATGTTCTATTTGAACTAAAGCTCAAAATATTTTCCAGAATTGATTTAACTGAGCAACGATTGCATTATGCGGACAAGATTTCAGTTCAGTTCAGTTCAGTCGCTCAGTCGTGTCCGACTCTTTGCGACCCCATGAATTGCAGCACACCAGGCCTCCTTGTCCATCACCAACTCCAGGAGTTCACTCAAACTCACTTCCATCGAGTCAGTGATACTATCCAGCCATCTCATCCTCTTTCATCCCCTTCTCCTCCTGCCCCCAATCCCTATCCCTCCCAACATCAGAGTCTTTTCCAATGAGTCAACTCTTTGCATCGGGTGGCCAAAGTACTGGAGTTTCAGCTTTAGCATCAGTCTTCCAAAGAACACCCAGAACTGATCTCCTTTAGAATGGACTGGTTGGATCTCCTTGTGGTCCAAGGGACTCTCAAGAGTCTTCTCCAACACCACAGTTCAAAAGCATCAATTCTTTGGTGCTCAGCTTTCTTCACAGCCCAACTCTGACATCCATACATGACCCCTGGAAAAACCATAGCCTTGACTAGATGGACCTTTGTTGGCAAAGTCATGTCTCTGCTTTTGAATATTCTATCTAGGTTGGTTATAATTTTCCTTCCAAGGAGTAAGTGTCTTTTAATTTCATGGCTGCAGTCACCATCTGCAGTGATTTTGGAGCCCAGAAATATAGTCTGACACTGTTTTTACTGTTTCCCCATCTATTTCCCATGAAGTGATGGGACCAGATGCCATGATCTTAGTTTTCTGAATGTTGAGCTTTAAGCCAACTTTTTCACTCTCCTCTTTTACTTTCATCAAGAGGCTTTTTAGATCCTCTTTACTTTCTGCCATAAGAGTGGTGTCATCTGCATATCTGAGGTTATTGATATTTCTCCCAACAATCTTGATTCTAGCTTGTGCTTCTTCCAGCCCAGCATTTCTCATGATGTACTCTGCATAGAAGTTAAATAAGCAAGGTGACAATATACAGCCTTGACATACATCTTTTCCTATTTGGAACCAGTCTGTTGTTCCATGTCCAGTTCCAACTGTTGTTTCTTGACCTGCATATAAGTTTCTCAAGAGGCAGGTCAGGTGGTCTGGTATTCCCATCTCCTTCAGAATTTTCCAGTTTACTGTTTAGCAAATATTAGAATCTATGACTTTTGTCTATAACATACTCTACCCACCCATAATGGTCTTTTTGCTCTGTGCTGGTTCTACTCTTCTGATTTTTATTCTTTTAAGGACAGCAAACACTTGCTTTCAGCAGACTTTTTAATAACCCCAGTAAACTTTTACTGGTGACAACTTCCACAGCATTTGTTTTTAACATATGCCAGGCATTGGATTGACTCTCACAGGAAATGTTTCTGTGTGGCACCTTAACTCTCAGTCTCACATCCACCAACCTCTATAACATCCAGGGCATTATCTACCCTTACCATCAAAGACAACAACCTAGTACTTATTTGTCCATTTACCTGTCAGAGAATATTGACTGTGTACTTGTCCTGTACCATGGACAATGCCAGTTACTAGAAAGAGAAACAATGTCTAACCTATCTTCATAGTGCTCACCATGTAGGCTGACAAAGAGAAAAATAATATTTGTAACAAAAATAAATAAATGGAAAAAGTGCCACATCTTTAAAAGTTTTTCACCTCCTTGTTTTGAAAGAGATTTAACAATGGACCCTTTATTATTTCTCTAGGATCAAAAGCCTTATGTGACAATATAATTGCTCTTTGAATTGAAGAGCATTATTTTACGACATGACCTCATTAAAAATAGTGTGGTTTCTATAAATAAAAGTCCTTGGATGTTTTAGTTAGAGAACTGACATTGGCATCATTCTTTTTTTTTTTTAAGGCGATTGTTAAGACAGTAGTCCGTCACATAGATATATTGATTTGTTCATCTTCCCTTTGGAGGAAAAAACAGGCTACAAAAATTACCTCATCCTGACCATTTTTCTTAATGAATACCTGTGGTTAGGGAAATAATTTAAGGGGAACTGAAATGTCATCTAGATGTTCTTGTCTTCTAATAAAGAGATGGTCCAGTATATTATTTCTCCCTGCCAGGAGAGTAAACATGAAGGATCATATTTTCAAATAGCTCTAGTCAATTTAGAGACTTATCAATTTTTGTGTTTGAAATGAGTGCAGCGATTGAATGCAGTTTGAAATGTGTAGGAAAATGGAGATACATATTTGTGGTGTGGATTTAAGATAAATACTAGAAAACAAAAATAAACAAATGGGACCTAATTAACCTTAAAAGCTTCTGCACAACAAAGGAAACTATAAGCAAGGTGAAAAGACAGCCTTCAGAATGGGAGAAAATAATAGCAAATGAAGCAAAAGACAAACAACTAATCTCAAAAATATGCAAGCAACTCCTACAGCTCAATTCCAGAAAAATCAATGACCCAATCAAAAAATGGGCCAAAGAACTAAATAGACATTTCTCCAAAGAAGACATACAGATGGCTAACAAACACATGAAAAGATGCTCAACATCACTCATTATTAGAGAAATACAAATCAAAACCACTATAAGGTACCATTTCACGCCAGTCATAATGGCTGTGATCCAAAAGTCTACAAGCAATAAATGCTGCAGAGGGTGTGGAGAAAAGGGAACCCTCTTACACTGTTGGTGGGAATGCAAACTAGTACAGCCACTATGGAGAACAGTGTGGAGATTCCTTAAAAAACTGGAAATAGAACTGCCTTATGACCCAGCAATCCCACTGCTGGGCATACACACTGAGGAAACCAGAAGGGAAAGAGACACGTGTACCCCAATGTTCATTGCAGCACTGTTTATAATAGCCAGGACATGGAAGCAACCTAGATGTCCATCAGCAGATGAATGGATAAGAAAGCTGTGGTACATATACACAATGAAGTATTACTCAGCCATTAAAAAGAATACCTTTGAATCAGTTCTAATGAGGTGGATGAAACTGGAGCCTATTATACAGAGTGAAATAAGCCAGAAAGAAAAACACCAATACAGTATACTAACGCATATATATATGGAATTTAGAAAGATGGTAACAATAACCCTGTATATGAGACAGCAAAAGAGACACTGATGTATAGAACAGTCTTTTGGACTCTGTGGGAGAGGGAGAGGGTGGGATGATTTGGGAGAATGGCACTGAAACATGTATAATATCATATATGAAATGAGTTGCCAGTCCAGGTTCAATGCACGATACTGGATGCTTGGGGCTGGTGCACTGGGGCGACCCAGAGGGATGGTATGGGGAGGGAGGAGGAAGGAGGGTTCAGGATGGGGAACAAGTATATACCTGTGGCGGATTCATGTTGATATATGGCAAAACCAATACAATATTGTAAAGTTAAAAAATAAAATAAAATTAAAAAAAAAAAAGGAAAGAAGCCAAAAAAAAAAAAAAAAAAAGATAGCTACTAGAGAATTTAGCAAAATCTTATACATTTCCGTTAACCATTTTAAAAATTTATTGACTTTTCCATCTCAAAGTAACACCGTTATTAAAAGATAAAGCTGAAATTTTATATATTAACTTGTAAACGTGTGTAGGGTTTTCATTTTGTTTCAGAATTCCTCCAAAAACTGGTAAAAAAATTAAAGCAAAACCTTATTTATGGGAATGTAAGTATAGATAGAAGGCTATATGCAGAGGAGAGTCAAAAGTCCAGAAATGCTCTGCTGTGAGTAATAGTGGTAGTAACATGGGATGTATAGACCAGAAGAGGAAAGACTTGGCAGGTACCCACAGTTGGCTTCTAATATCTGAAAAAGTGTTTAAGACAACAATAAGTATATTAATTCTATTAGATCCTCAGAGCAGAACAGGCTGAAAAGGTGTTGTTCCAGACATCAGTGCAAAATTCATCAAGAGGAAATGTCAAAGAACCTGCTGCCAATTAGAGCTGTCTGAAAATAGAATAGGCTGCCTTATAAGGCAATCCCTCCTCTATCAGAAATGGTCAAGCAAAAAGACAGGTTGGTTAATGATCAGGAATGCTATATAATGTGTTGATATTGATACTCTGCTTCAATTGATGTTTTGTGCTTTTTAAAATTATTAATCAATGTTAAATGTCAATTATATTTCAATAGGGATGTAAAAAATAAAAAAAAGTTGGTGAACTAAAAAGAAAATATTAATATATTTTGTAGTTTTTACTACACTGGCTGCAACTTTTTGTTGTTGAAATAAATTTTCATTGCAAGAGCCATTGAATATTAACTATAAATTTTAGGTTCCAAATAGCAAATTCCAAAGCAATTAAATAAAGGAAAATGTGAGGGGAACACTCTAATATAAATGGAACATTAGTCACTTCTCATTTTTCAAGATTAGGATGCTCTGATGTGTGCAGTTCAAAGTTTTACTCTCAACTACAAGTCTATGTACTTATGATCCTCTTTTTCATCCTCCCAAAGACAAAGAAAAATTAAGAACAGCTGTATTCTGGTGCATACAGAATTAGAACAATTTCATGGAAACTATTAGCAAAATGCAGTGAGGACCTGGGGAGAACTGGGACTTGGTCTGCATGGCAGAGATGATCATTGCAGAGTGTCAAGTTGTTTATAAACCTTTCTCTTATTCAGTTCAGTTCAGTTGCTCAGTAGTGTCCGACTATTTGCAACCCCATGAATTGCAGCACGCCAGGCCTCCCTGTCCATCACCAATTGCCAGAGTCCATCCAAACCCATGTCCATTGAGTCCGTGATGCCATCCAATCATCTCATCCTCTGTCGTCCCCTTCTCCTCCTGCCCTCAATCTTTCCCATATTAGACCAGACCAAATTAGAATTTCTCTATCAAATTTCAAAATTAGTTTAATCTGATGGGTCCAGCTGGCTCAGATGGTCCACCAGTCAGATGGCTCTCCCTGGTATAAGCAGCAATGGCTGGAGGTTAGGCTCTTTTTCTGCAGACCTGGTGGATGGGGACCCATTCCACTGAATCAGGTGGTATTTCTAAAGAAGATGATGGTTTGTTGACTAGGAAATTTTTGTACCACATGTGTACTCAAGTGATCATCATATATTAGCAACAATTTAAAGAATTATACAAATACAAGTACAGCATGAAAAATTTTAAAGTACCTTTAAACATGTTAAAAATAGTGCTTCTTGGGAGAATGGCATTGAAACATGTATAATATCATGTATGAAACGAGTCACCGGTCCAGGTTCGATGCACGATACTGGATGCTTGGGGCTGGTGCACTGGGACGACCCAGAGGGAGGGTATGGGGAGGGAGGAGGGAGGAGGGTTCAGGATGGGGAACACAGATATACCTGTGGCGGATTCATTTCTATATTTGGCAAAACTAATACAATATTGTAAAGTTTAAAAATAAAATAAAATTAAAAAAAAAAAAGAAAAACACCAACAGAATATATTAATGCATATATATGGAATTTAGAAAGATGGTAACAACGACCCTACATGCAAGACAGCAAAAGAGACACAGATGTATAGAATAGACTTTTGGACTCTGTGGGAGAAGCCGAGGGTGGGATGATTTGAGAGAATAGTATTGAAACATGTAATTGCCATATGTAAGCTAGATGACCAGTCCAAGTTCAATGCATGAAACAGGGCGCTCAAAGCCAGTGCATTGGGACAATCCAGAAGGATGGGATGGGGAAGGAGGTGGGAGGGGGTTTTGGGATGGGGGGACACAGGTAAACCCATGACTGATTCATGTCAATGTATGGCAAAAACCACCACAATATTGTAAAGTAATTAGCCTCCAATTAAAATAAGTAAATTAATTTTAAAAAATAGTGTTTCTTGTCTGTTGTCAAAAATTGAAATTTATTTAAAAATGATCAACAGTCTTTAAACATGGTAATTTCTTATTTTGGGAATGTTTTGAAATTTAATGATCGGAAGAACTTTGAAAGTGTGTAAAGCAAAGTGACAAGCTTGATTCCCTATCGATAGGTAAAGAACTGGGCTATCATTCATCTTTCTACATAATGCATTCCCTCCTAATATGGAAGGAAATACAACTTTAATGTCCTACTAGGCTAATATCATTTTATAACCATTTAGAACATACTTTTAGAACTGGCAAGTTAATAATCATGAAACAGCAGAGACATGAAATGTTAGCAAGCAATAGAACTTGGTTTTCAACATATATCAGATTTCTGGCATTTAAGTATCAGTGAGCAAGCTACAATTCCCAGTTTAAAATCCATTCCCCAAATCAGACATAGACAATGTATTTTCCTACTAACACTAGAACAAGAGTAACACTCAGTTTTCATACACATCATATTCTCCATATTTGGCTCTAAGTAGTTGGGTGTTATCCAAAGTAAAACTAGCCCACAAAACATAACAGCCTAGAAATCTGGTAATGATGGCCAAGACCACTTGCAAATGTCAGAAATGTTTGGTATAAAAGCTGCAACTGAGTTGCTTCTGCACACAACTCTCTTGAGAACTAGTAACCAGGGTGCCTTGCCATTTCCCAGACCTGAACTGCTATTGACTGTGTTCCACCCCTGGGGCCTGAGATGCACTTGATACTCTTCCTGGGACAACTTCACCACTCTGACCGTGGGGCCTCAGACACTGCTGCAACTTGGCCCCCTAGTTCTGTGCTACTGCTGTGTCTTACCTTCCATGGGGCCTGAGTCACTCAGGCCCTGGCTCCATGACTGATCTGCACATGCCCACACTTCAGACATCGGTGCCACTGCCAGAGCAGGAACCCATACTACTCAATAACAGAAAAACAAAATTATAAAATGAGCAAAGAAAGAGCATAGACATTTACCTAAGAGAGATCAACAAATGGCCAAAACGCATATGAAAACGTGCTCCATATCTCTGATCATCAGGGAAATGCAAATCAAACCACAATGGGATATCATCTCACATCTTTTAGAATGGCTGTTATCAAAATGACAAGAGATAACAAGTGTTGGGAGGATGTGGATAAAAGGGAACTGCTGTGCACTGTTGGTTGGAATGTAAATCGGTGCAGCCACTATGGAAAACAGTATTGAGGTGGATTCATTTTGATATTTGGCAAATCTAATACAGTTATGTAAAGTTTAAAAATAAAATAAAATTAAAAAAAAATAAATAAAAATTTAAGAATAGAACTAGGGTATGATCTAGAAATATCACTTATTAAAACACACCCAAAAGAAGTGGAATCTGTATCTCAAGATATTTACAGTCCCATATGTTAGTTACAATAGCCAAGATATGGAAACAATCTAAGTGTCAGTGGACAGATAATGGATAAAGAAAGTTTTATATATATATATATATATATATATATATATATATACACACACACACAGATATAGATAAATATATAGATAGGAAGATAATATTTACAATTTCTTTACCTACATATGTATGCCAGACACACAGAAAGAGAAATATTGAATGGTATTAGTTATATGTGAAATTTAAGAAAATCAAGTTTAGAAAAACAGTAGAATGCTGGTTGCCAGTTACTAGGGGGCGGGGTGGAAGAAATGGGGAGATGGTGGTTACAGGATAGAAAATTTTAGTTAGAAAATAAATAAATTCTAGATATCTAATACACAACATGGTAACTATAGTTGTTGTTTACTTGTGAAGTCCTGTCTGAATCTTATGACTTCATGGACTGTAGCCCACCAGGCTCCCCTTGTCTGTGGGTTTACCAGGCAAGAATACTGGAGTGGGTTGACGCTTCCTACTCCAGGGGATCTTTCCCACCCAGGAATCAAACCTGCATCACCTGCATTGGCAAGTGGATTCTTTACCACTGAGCCACCTGGGAAGCCCTGGTAACTGTAGTTAATAATTATGTACTGTATACTTGAAATTTGCTAAAAGAGTAGACCTTAAGTGTTCTCAACACACACACTAGATGCTAACTATGTGAGGTGATGGATATGTTAATTACCTTGATAGTAATAATTATTACCCATGGTACACTTATATTAAAACACTATGTTGTACACTTTAAATATATACAATTTTTGTCAATGTATTTAAAAATTTTTAAATGATACTGTCAAATTTTGTTTTAAGCTTTGTATGAGTCAAGTTTCCAAGAAGCAGAGTTTGAGATGGCTGTTCTTGCTTAGCTGACTTACTGTGGGCTGAGGTGTTCTCACAAGAAGGGATTTGAGGGAAGCAGAATAATAAACAGGAAGGAAAGTTCAGCAAGAATGCAGTTTCAGCTAGAAACTGGCTCATCTGACACTATGGAGAAATTCTGGAGCCCCAATTCCATCACAGATTTGTTCCCATGAGGCAGAAATCTTAGTTTATGAATAGAAAATCACCCAATTTCAATTTTAAAAGTATTTTAAGTGAATCTAAAAATCTTTCACAGAGCTCCTGACTCCATCACAGTTAATCCACCCATTCAATCTATAAACAGCTTGAGGATACTGTGGTTAATGTAACCCCACAATGCCATTACTTAGACATCTGGAAGAGCTCTCTAGAGATATTTTTAAGATATTTTATTCTTATCTATCAAGACCTATTCACATATATTTGCAATCTACTCTCAAACATTAAATGTGAACAAACACTGCTTAATGAAAACTCCAATACAATTACTTTCACTCTACCCTCAAATCAATTAACCTGCTTATAGAGAAAAACCCACCTGGCATATTTTTAATAGGTAACAGAAGATAAAAAGGGAAATTATCATCTATTAAAATGAAATAAGAATAAACTAATATTTCAGATCAGATAAGATCAGATCAGTCACTCAGTCGTGTCCAACTCTTTGCGACCCCATGAATCGCAGCACACCAGGCCTCCCTGTCCATCACCAACTCCCGGAGTTCACTCAGACTCACATCCATCGAGTCAGTGATGCCATCCAGCCATCTCATCCTCTGTCGTCCCCTTCTCCTCTTGCCCCCAATCCCTCCCAGCATCAGAGTCTTTTCCAATGAGTCAACTCTTCACATGAGGTGGCCAAAGTACTGGAGTTTCAGCTTTAGCATCATTCCTTCCAAAGAAATCCCAGGGCTGATCGCCTTTAGAATGGAGTGGTTGGATCTCCTTGCAGTCCAAGGGACTCTCAAGAGTCTTCTCCAACACCACAGTTCAAAAGCATCAATTCTTCGGCGCTCAGCCTTCTTCACAGTCCAACTATCACATCCATACATGACCACAGGAAAAACCATAGCCTTGACTAGACGGACCTTTGTTGGCAAAGTAATGTCTCTGCTTTTGAATATGCTCTCTAGGTTGGTCATAACTTTCCTTCCAAGGAGTAAGCATCTTTTAATTTCATGGCTGCAGTCACCATCTGCAGTGATTTTGGAGCCCAGAAAAATAAAATCTGACACTGTTTCCCCATCTATTTCTCATGAAGTGATGGGACCAGATGCCATGATCTTCGTTTTCTGAATTTTGAGCTTTAAGCCAACTTTTTCACTCTCCACTTTCACTTTCATCAAGAGGCTTTTGAGTTCCTATTCACTTTCTGCCATAAGGGTGGTGTCATCTGCATATCTGAGGTTATTGACATTTCTCCCAGCAATCTTGATTCCAGCTCGTGTTTTTTCCAGTCCAGCGTTTCTCATGATGTGCTCTTCATATAAGTTAAATAAGCAGGGTGACAATATACAGCCTTGACATACTCCTTTTCCTATTTGGAACCAGTCTGTTGTTCCATGTCCAGTTCTAACTGTTGCTTCCTGACCTGCATACAAATTTCTCAAGAGGCAGATCTGGTATTCCCATCTCTTTCAGAATTTTCCACAGTTTATTGTGATCCACACAGTCAAAGGCTTTGGCATGGTCAGTAAAGCAGAAATAGATGTTCTTCTGGAACTCTCTTGCTTTTTCGATGATCTAGCGGATGTTGGCAATTTGATCTCTGGTTCCTCTGCCTTTTCTAAAACCAGCTTGAACATCTGGAAGTTCACGGTTCACATATTGCTGGAGCCTGGCTTGGAGAATTTTGAGCAATACTTTACTAGCGTGTGAGATGAGTGCAATTGTGTGGTAGTTTGAGCATTCTTTGGCATTGCCTTTCTTTGGGATTGGAATGAAAACTGACCTTTTCCAGTCCTGTGGCCACTGCTGAGTTTTCTATATTTGCTGGCATATTGAGTCCAGCACTCTCACAGCATCATCTTTCAGGATTTGGAATAGCTCAACTGGAATGCTTTCACCTCCACTAGCTTTGTTCGTAGTGATGCTTTCTAAGGCCCACTTAACTTCACATTCCAGGATGTCTGGCTCTAGGTGAGTGATCACACCATCATGATTATCTGGGTCGTGCAGATCTTTTTTGTACAGTTCTTCTGTGTATTCTTGCCACCGCTTCTTAATATCTTCTGCTTCTGTTAGGTCCATACCATTTCTGTCTTTTACCGAGCCCATCTTTGCATGAATGTTCCTTATGGTTTCTCTGATTTTCTTGAAGAGATCTCTAGTCTTTACCATTCTGTTGTTTCCTCTATTTCTTTGCTTTGATCGCTGAAGAAGGCTTTGTTATTTCTTCTTGCTATTCTTTGGAACTCTGCATTCAGATGTTTATATCTTTCCTTTTCTCCTTTGCTTTTCACTTCTCTTCTTTTCACAGCTATTTGTAAGGCCTCCTCAGACAGCCAATTTGCTTTTTTGCATTTCTTTTCCATGGGGATGGTCTTGATCCCTGTCTCCTGTACAATGTCATGAACCTCATTCCATAGTTCATCAGACACTCTATCTATCAGATCTAGGCCCTTAAATCTATTTCTCACTTCCACTGTATAATCATAAGGGGTTTGATTTAGGTCATACCTGAATGGTCTAGTGGTTTTCCCTACTTTCTTCAATTTAAGTCTGAATTTGGCAATAAGGAGTTCATGGTCTGAGCCACAGTCAGCTCCTGGTCTTGTTTTTGCTGACTGTATAGAGCTCCTCCATCTTTGGCTGCAAAGAATATAATCAATCTGATTTTGGTGTTGACCATCTGGTGATGTCCATGTATATAGTCTTCTCTTGTGTTGTTGGAAGAAGGTGTTTGTTATGACCAGTGCATTTTCTTGGCAAAACTCTATTAGTCTTTGCCCTGCTTCATTCTGTATTCCAAGGCCAAATTTGCCTGTTACTCCAGGTGTTTCTTGACTTCCTACTTTTGCATTCCAGTCACCTATAATGAAAAGGACATCTTTTTTGGGTGTTAGTTCTAAAAGGTCTTGTTCTAAAAGTTGAGGAGATACCCCTCGTCCAAGGTAAGGAGCAATGGCTGCGCTTTGCTGGAGCAGCCGTAAAGAGATACCCCACACCCAAGGTAAGAGAAACCCGAGTAAGACGGTAGGTGTTGCAAGAGGGCATCAGAGGGCAGACACACTGAAATCATACTCACAGAAAACTAGTCAATCTAATCACACTAGGACCACAGCCTTGTCTAACTCAGTGAAACTAAGCCATGCCCGTGGGCAACCCAAAATGGGCAGGTCATGGTCGAGAGATCTGACAGAATGTGGTCCACTGGAGAAGGGAATGGCAAACCACTTCAGTATTCTTGCCTTGAGAACCCCATGAACAGTATGAAAAGGCAAAATGATAGGACACTGAAAGAGGAATTCCCCAGGTCAGTAGGTGCCCAATATGCTACTGGAGATCAGTGGAGAAATAACTCCAGAAAGAATGAAGAGATGGAGCCAAAGCAAAAAGAATACCCAGCTGTGGATGTGACTGGTGATAGAAGCAAGGTCCGATGCTGTAAAGAGCAATATTGCATAGGAACCTGGAATGTCAGGTCCATGAATCAAGGCAAATTGGAAGTGGTCAAACAAGAGATGGCAAGAGTGAATGTCGACATTCTAGGAATCAGCGAACTGAAATGGACTGGAATGGGTGAATTTAACTCAGATGACCATTATATCTACTACTGGGGGCAGGGATCCCTCAGAAGAAATGGAGTAGCCATCATGGTCAACAAAAGAGTCCGAAATGCAGTACTTGGATGCAATCTCAAAAACGACAGAATGATCTCTGTTTGGTTCCAAGGCAAACCATTCAATATCACAGTAATCCAAGTCTATGCCCCAAACTAATATTTACTGAGCACCAACTCTATACGTCCATCCTAAAGCAGATCAGTCCTGAGTGTTTATTGGAAGGACTGATGTTGAAGCTGAATCTCCAATACTTTTGCCACCTGATGTGAAGAGCTGACTCATTTGAAAAGACCCTGATGCTGGGACAGATTGAGGGCAGGAGGAGAAGGGGACAACAGAGGATGAGATGGTTGGATGGCATCACCAACTCAATGGACATGGGTTTGGATGGACTCTGGCAATTGGTGATGGACAGGGAGGCCTGGCGTGCTGAGGTTCATGGGGTCGCAAATAGTTGGACATGACTGAGCGACTGAATTGAACTGAACTGAACTCTATATGTCCCAGGCACTAGATGAAGGACTTTGTATATTCCATTTCACTCAAACCTCGCAGGAATCCTTTGAATTAGATATCACTATCATTTTAATTTTGCAAATGTGTAAACTGAATCTCAGAGAGGATAGATAACTTGTAAAGACAAGCAACAGAGTCCAAATTTGCATCCAGATGTGTCTCTTTCCAAAAACTCTACCATTTCCACTAAACCACTAGCTCTTAAAGCAGTAACACCATCAGGAACCTACAGAATCATAAACTCTGGATTTGGGGACCAGTGATCATTCATTATTCATTAAATATTTATTGAGTGCCTGCCTACTCTATCCCAAACACTGTTCTAGGTGCTAGGGGCTGGGTGTATTCCCTTGAAAAAGTCAGGCAAGGTCTCTACTTTCATGAAGTTTGCAGCTACAAACACTACCCATGTGTATATTGGCCAAAAAGTTCTTTTGAATTTTCCATTAAGATGTTATGGAACCCCAGACGAACTTTTTGGCCAAAATACCTACATATATACACACATGTATAGTGTTTGTGCATATGTACACGTGTGTATATGTACATACTTGTGTGCATGCATACATGCATATATAACACACATATATGCATGTATAAACCATAAGGAGAGTGCTGTACAGTTTTCAAGATTCTAAAAGTGTATTCACATTAACTCATTAACTATTCAAAACAACTCTGAAAATTGGATAGGTATTGTTATCACCACTTTACTGATGAGAAAAGGTACTTAGATCATAATAGTACTTTTCATTGAGCACTTACTATGTATAAGGCACTGTGCTAAGCACTTTATATGTATTAATTAATTTGTTCCTCAGAATAACCTCATGGAGTAGCTACAGTTATCATTTCCATTTAAAATGTAAAAGCTTAGTATACTGTATTGGTGTTTTTCTTTCTGGCTTACTTCACTCTGTATAATAGGCTCCAGTTTCTTCCATCTCATTAGAACTAATTCAAATGTATTCTTTTTAATGGCTGAGTAATACTCCATTGTGTATATGTACCACAGCTTTCTTATCCATTCATCTGCTGATGGACATCTAGGTTGCTTCCATATCCTGGCTATTATAAACAGTGCTGTGATGAACATTGGGGTACACGTGTCTCTTTCAATTCTGGTTTCCTCAATGTGTAGGATGATTTGGGAGAATGGCATTAAAACATGTATAATATCATATAAGAAATGAATCGCCAGTCCAGATTTGATGCAGGATACAGGAAGCTTGGGGCTGGTGCACTGGGATGACCCAGAGGGATGGTATGGGGAGGGAGGTGGGAGGGGGATTCAGGATGGGGAACACATGTACACCCGTGGCGGATTCATGTTGATGTGTGGCAAAAATCAATACAATATTGTAAAGTAAAAAATAAATAAATAAAAATGTAAAAGCTGAGACAGAGAGAGGTTGAGTAACTAACCAGAGAGATCACACAGCTGGTAAGTAGAAGAGCCAGGCTCAGAATCCAGGTATTTCTGATTCATGCTATTATGATAAACTCTCTCTGAGTTAACTGTTTTGTTCAAAGCTAAAATATAGGCATGCATTTACCTATATCTCACCTTAAATGGGAAATAATTTAAGCCAGGAAGAAAAAATAAAATATAACAAGAGTGCCTAGATTAAAAGCATGAATGAAGGAAGAGAGAGTATGCAGAATCAAGATGTAAAATAGATTAAAGTTCATAATAAGAAGTGCATGTTATAATGGACCTTATTTTGTGTTATGTAGGCCACCACCTTCACTCTAATCTCTCTGTAAGTCATTGTAAAAAAGGAATATTCAGCCAGTGAAGTTTATAGTACCCAGATCAATTGTTTCAGAACCACAACTGTATTTGACACTGAGATCAGATAAAAATTTCTCTCAAGTCTTCCACCATAAATACCATAAACGTTTTCTGGCAACTCCAAGTTCCTATGGGGACGTACATTGCAAGTTAACAAACAACTTCACAATACATGAAACATGAATTTCCAAGGGCTGCTTCTTTGGGGCCCCTCCTATAAAATGAAATCCCCAATGGGAGGTTCAGTGAAAATAGATCTGTGGTATGCTCTGACAAAATGAGCTGGGTAATTAGCTCCTTGCTGGTTTAATTTAATTACAGCACCTTCTTTAGTATATCTTGGGCCATAGAGGGAATATATATCCTCAAAACAGTTCTCATTAAGTCCTGCTCCTCTCAACCAATTTTCTGGTGTGTATTGGGCAGCAATGATTTTAAGATCATATATCTTGACATGTGTTCTGTATGTAGCTCCTTTATTTTTCCAATTAATTACTTCATTTGCCATAATCAATAGTTGAGCACAGAGTTGACATTCTGTAAGATTTATCAGTTCATTAATAAGTACTAATTCTGAAATACATTTTTTGTCCTGACTCAACTCAAAATCTTGGGAGAGAAGATAGATAAGTATAATGGTACATAATGGTCCAGTACTTGTTTATACAAGTCTCTTGAAAGATGTTTCCTACATAAACGTACTCTGCCTCAGCAAGGCATCTTCAGACACTTTCACCAAGAATGTGGGATTCAAGTTCCCTAGAATGTTTATCTCCTCCATGGGTTATTCAGAATAACGAAACATTTTAAAAGACTTCAGAACATATCACCCCAAAATATGCCACTCAGTATACTTACTGTTTTGAGTTAAAAGCCCTTGAAAAGCAGCACATGCAAAAAGAATACTCTGAATTTACTTTTCTACTTAAAAGCAGGGGATGAAACTCCCATGTGAAAGAAGTCCTACCTATAACAGAAAGAATGTAACATTTTTATCACCAAGGATCAGAAGTTGAGGTAAAAAAAAAAAATCTGCTCTGACATACCTTGTTGAACTAACCTTTATCTTCCTAGTTACTTTTCTACCAAATCAACTACCCTAGCCTAGGTGTTTTGCCTTGTCAGGTTTTCACAATTTACTCTCCTTTTCCAGCTCAGTATATAGCATTCAACACTAACTGCTTCTTCAGGTCTTCATTTCTCTACTTTCAGTTCAGTTCAGTCGCTCAGTCATGTCCGACTCTTTGTGACCCCATGAATTGCAGCACGCCAGGCCTCCCTGTCCATCACCAACTCCCGGAGTTCACTCAGACTCACATCCATCGAGTCAGTGATGCCATCCAGCCATCTCATCCTCTGTCGTCCCCTTTTCCTCCTGCCCCCAATCCCTCCCAGCATCAGAGTCTTTTCCAATGAGTCAACTCTTCGCATGAGGTGGCCAAAGTACTGGAGTATCAGCTTTAGCATTATTCCTTCCAAAGAAATCCCAGGGCTGATCTCCTTCAGAATGGACTGGTTGGATCTCCTTGCAGTCCAAGGAACTCTCAAGAGTCTTCTCCAACACCACAGTTCAAAAGCATCAATTCTTCCTCGCTCAGCTTTCTTCACAGTCCAACTCTCACATCCATACATGACCACTGGAAAAACCATAGCCTTGACTAGACGGACCTTTTTTGGCAAAGTATTGTCTCTGCTTTTGAATATGCTGTCTAGGTTGGTCATAACTTTTCTTCCAAGGAGTAAGCGTCTTTAAATTTCATGGCTGCAGTCACCATCTGCAGTGGTTTTGGAGCCCCCAAAAATAAATCTGACACTGTTTCCATTGTTTCCCCATCTATTTCCCATGAAGTGATGGGACCAGATGCATTGATCTTCGTCTTCTGGATGTTGAGCCTTAAGCCAACTTTTTCACTCTCCTCTTTCACTTTCATCAAGAGGCTTTTGAGTTCCTATTCACTTTCTGCCATAAGGGTGGTGTCATCTGCATATCTGAGGTTATTGATATTTCTCCCGGCAATCTTGATTCCAGCTTGTGCTTTTTCCAGCCCAGCGTTTCTCATGATGTACTCTGCATATAAGTTAAATAAGCAGGGTGACAATATACAGCCTTGACATACTCCTTTTCCTATTTGGAACGAGTCTGTTGTTCCATGTCCAGTTCTAACTGTTGCTTCCTGACCTGCAATCAAATTTCTTAGGATAGACTCCCATAAATACATAAAAAAATAATTAAAACTTGTTATGCTTTTCTCCTATTTATCTGTCTTATGTCAGCTTAATTCTTAGGTCCAGTCAGAGACCTTAAAAGGGTAGAGGAGAAACTTTCCTCCCCTACAAAGTGAAGACCTTAAAAATGAAAGCATATGTCCAAACAGGTCATGTGTCCTATAGCAGGGAAAATGTAATTGCTAAGAAAAGCATGCCCAGCTTGCAAAGGTATGAGATCACAGAGATCTAAAGATATGGAGCCAAGACTTGAATCTTATTCTTTCTGCTAATGCACTTTCTATTTCATTGTTACTGATTTACATTTATGATCTAAGTCCAAGAGAATTAGTATTCCACAGGAATTTGTTGAGAAAAAGTTACATGGATAATTTCTTGAACTCTCACTACATATCAAAATCTATTTCAAGTGATTCATATTATTTGCTTAATTTTAATCTTATAATTCTAACAAGTATATGCTATTGTTTTTCCCACTCCATTGACTCAGCCAGGTCAAATAGTAAGGTGCAGAAACAAAATTCAAATTCTGGTCCCCAAATCTATGTATTCAAACAGTACACCACAGAGCCTTTCTCAAGAGTGAAGATTCCACTTAAAGCATTTAGCTAAAAGATTCACAGATTAAACATAATAACTAAAAGTCTAAGGTATAAGAAAACATACATAGTGAGCAATATTTAACTGCAAAACTGCAACACATATAGGTATTTAGCTATAGGAGAGCCCCTTAAGCACTCTTATACTCTAAACTAATTATTAATGCAATCTGTTCATTTTAGTTAGGCTCTAGAAACACAGTTCAAACTGCTTCCATAGAAAATGTGTACATACAACATTCCAAGAGAATTTTAATATCTTGAGGAAGATATTTTATTCTCTTTAGAGGCAGCCAATTTAACCTGAAAACAGATTCTAGCATTTTCCCTACATTTGTCCCAAAGGTTACTCACCCTTCCTAGTTTGCAGAATACATATTCACACATTAGCATTTTATACTAAAACCAAAATGCTTTACTTATGAATTATCCACTTAATTTGCATTTTATTGATGCAAAATATATCAATCAATCTGCAAATAGAATATAGAGGTTAAGGATATGAGGTGTGAAGTTCTGTTGCTTGGGTTTGAATTGCATTTTCATCACTTATTAGCTCTAAGCTCTTGGAAAAGCAATCTTTAACCCCTCTAAGCTTTAGTTTCCTTATCTGTAAAGTGAGGTCATAAATAGCACTTCATGAAGTTCTTAAGCAGATTTAAAAAGGAAATGTTTTTAAGATGTTCAGCACAGGTTCTGGTATGTAGTACATGCATGTTCATTCATTCAAAAATATTTTCTGATTTTATGCCATGTACTGGACACTGTTTTAGGCATTTGGGGTATATAATTAACCCAAGCATCAAAAATCCTTGCTCTCCTGAAGCTTGAATCCTAGTGAGTAAAAATGTTCATTATCAGCATAGTCCTTGATGCTATCATTATCATTATCAAGAACATCATCTGGATGAGTGTCCAGAAACTGTTCAAAGATTTTAGAGTCTACAAAGATAAGGATGCCCTTCAAGGAAGCATTACGAGGTAGGTCATCAGGCTCAGTGAATAATTCAGTTCATGGCCAATCAACTCTCAATTGCATATCAGGGTCTTACTGTATCAAAGGCTATTATATTAAATCTGTCAAGCTCCAAGAACTATATAGTAGACAGGTTCATGTGCAATCATAATGCTTGGGGGAGAAAAGAGTTAAAAGGTAGCTGTTTCACAGAACCCTAGGCCACAGCTGCAGTCCCTGGGGCAGAGTGTCCCTTTGATCCCCCTTTTCCCCACAGAAAGGAAACCAAGAAATGAAACATGAAAATGTTTGTTTCAAATTTCCAGATGAGTCCCCTGGAAGCACAACTTCCAAAGAAAACAGGGATCCCTCTAGAGGGTAAATAAACAGCCTCTCTTTTTTCCATTCAAAGGAGAGACAGCCATCTCTATTGATCAGTAAGAGTACTGTTGGCAATACGAAGAGGGTGCAGACATAAACACAAGTGATGAAAGACATCAGCGACATCAGAGAGAAAGTAATGCCATTAATGACATTGATATCTGTCATTTTTGTGTTTGGGGAAAGTCCTTCTTGTCTCACATCTGGAAAATGATTCTAAGATGTCTCACAAGAAGAGGAGCTCACATGGTACTCTGAAAGCTAACCAGGTCAGAAACAAAGAGAACATTGCCCTTTTACACATTGAGTGGATAGATACAGCAATGCAAAAGTGACCTTACCCTAGGCAGGATCACTGAGAAGAGTGGATATTCATGTCAGCTCTGTATTTGTATGACATGGATGCAGGGAATCTTTCTCTGTGTGTATAACCCAGGTCTCCTAAAAAATGTGATCTCTCAGCTGAAAGCTGGCTAAAATTAGTCAGTCAGAGGAGGCATGGGAATAGGGAAGCAAGAGTGTTCTATGAAGAGGGACAGCCTATGGGAAAGACACAAGGCAGAGCTCATTATTCAGTCTGGCCAGGAAGCTAGACAGAAGCCAGATAGCAGTGCTTTGTTACTATGACATCAAAAGCATGCACATAATATTGAGATTCATGATATTCATAGTATTCCATGAAGATTGACCCCATTCATTAAAAAGTAACTATTAAACAATTATAATTATTATCAGCACAACCCATAAAATGATCATCTATAATTAAATATTTATACTATGTAATCAGATCATACATAGTTTGATATGTCAAACACATTTGACATACAATATATATTTACAAAATGACTATTAGTTATAAGTATCATTTATTAAGCATTCACTGAATGCCTGCTCCTTGTCAAACACTGTTCTAAGTGCTGGGTGTTCTCTCTTGAACAGATTAGGTTGAGAACTCTGCCCTCATTAAGCTTGCAATTGTGGGGAAGAAAGCAGATAATAAGCTGGTACATTTAAAAAATGTTTATGTAGTAAAACAAAACCTGGAAATATAACAGATTAACTTCAGAATGAGAGAGTAAGAAGGGAGGGACTTTAGATAGGGTGTCTAGTTTAGGCCTTTCTGTAGACATGACATTTGATATGAGACATAAATGTCAAGAGGACAGTCAGAAGAGCATTCCGGGAACATAAATTGAGAGTTTAAGGCCACGGGGTATAAACAAGCTTAAAGTGTTCAAGAAATGTAAAGAAGGACAATGTGAATGGAATGTTCGAGGGACAAAGAAGGTTGTATGAGATGCGCTTAGAGAAGTAAGGGCTGTACAGGTGAGGTTTTGCAGATCCTGGGAAGTTAGAGAAGGAGTGTAGATTTCATTTTCAATTAAATAGAAAGCAAAGCTATCTTTGTTCCTTCTCAAATTCCTTAGAGAGAGCTCTAGGAAATGTCAAAGTACGCATTTCCTGTGCACTTGTCAATTAGCCCTCTTGGCTACCATATAGCACCTGCCATTTTTTTTTCCTGTCTTTTCCTGCTCCAGCTGGTATAGGTTCACCTATAACATAAATGACCACAAAAATACCACTATGTCACAAACATCAAGACTGCCTTGAGGTTACAAAATTTATTTCCAAGCACTAAAGAGTGATGCCCTGTTTGCACTCCAAATGGTTCTGACTCACAGAGATGTATCTACCCTGTGCTCCAGTATCTGCAACACTGTGCTACAAAGTCACCCCAAATGAGGAAGGTGCCCCATCTTGTCCCTCTATGTACTGCATCCTAGCACTTAGGTACATATATATTCCAGTACATACACAGAATACCAAACACTAGAGATCTCTGCTCTTTATATCCTACAAAGACTTGAGTGATACAGTTTCTATATTTCTATTTTTTTCAATCACATATTATGATGTTTTTAGACCCCAGGACTCAGGTCTTTCAGACCTGGGTTTGAGAACAGTCTGAGTCATAGACATTATTATGTTCTTATAGTCTTTCCTTCATTTTCTCCTTTCCTCTCCCAAGCTAATATTGGACAGCATTTGCAACGCACAGCTCTCCTTCCAATGGAAGAGTTCTTTGCCAAGATGCCACACAGTTTCTCAAATAAATAGACCTTTTTTAAACATGGCACTACTGGTCCTCTAGACCAGCTACAACTACCAAACTGAAACTTTGAGATCATTAATAATCCTGATAAGATAAATCTCACCAGAATGGCAGATATGGAAACCTTCCAGAGTGGCTGATAAACAGATGTAAGGAAGTGAAGACAAATTCTAGGCAACTCTTTCAAGAAATGTTGTTGCAAAGAGAATCAGAGAAATGGGGATAATGCTAGAATAGGATAAATATTAATAATATCTTATATTTTATGTGTAGAACTGAGGTTTGCAGAATCTTGCCCATGTGAGACTGTTAACAAACTATAAGATATGGGTCTCAATTCCAAGTCTTTCTGATCTCAGATCACATTCTTTCCACTATACTATGGTGTAATGTATGTGTGAACAGTTCAGCCTGAAAAACTAACCTTCAACATACAAAAGCCATTTTAATTCTATAAAAGTATTTCTTTTTACATAGTATTCTAGGAGGCTTCCCTGGTGGCTCAGATGGTAAAGAACCTGCCTTCAATGCAGGAGACCTGGGTTTGATCCCTGGGTAGGGAAGATCCCCTGGAGAAAAGAATGGCAACCCACTCCAATGTTCTTGCCTGGGAAATTCCATAGGCAAAGGAGCTTGGCAGGCTACAGCCCATGAGGTCTCAAAGAGTTGGACATGACTGAGTGACTTCCACACCACACCATAGTATTTTAGGAAGGAAACTTAAATATTCAACCTGTTACATTGATAATCAAGGCATATAGTGCCTTTATTAAACAGAGCTGAGAAAACAGCAGAAACATAGAGGAAATAACTACTGTATTTGCTGAATGTGAAAGCTCTGCATCACATTTGGTTTATCCACAAAACCTCAACAAAACCTTTTGATTGACTTAAAAATAATAAAGGAATGGAACTTACATTTTTACCTCCTGCTTTATTTAATTCATATATCACACTAAGACCTTTAGATTTATTTTTTATAGTCTCAGTGGAAAACTACAGATGATAAATGACCCTTTACAGATTTCTCTGAGTGTCAACCAGGACAGTAAACACAACTTGCCACTTTTCAAACCCTCAGGTTATTTTTGTAGTTTCTTGATTTTGTGGTAAGTGCAATCCACAACAGAAAATCAATACGGATGGGTAAGCACAGCATGGTCACTGCCCTTGAAGAGTTTATGTTACTGGAATAAGTGTCACACAGAAATAGAATGGAAACAAGGAGTAGACACATGTTCATAATGAATATGATTAATTTTCCTTTTAAAAATTGGTTTATAGTGAAGAAACTCTCAAAAACAACAATATTGAGATCTGAACATTTTCAATTATCTCATTTTGCCTATAAAATATCTGTGATTTGGTTTCCAATTAAAAGATAATGCCATACATGACAACTTGGATGAATCTCTGAAGAATTATAATCAGTAAAAAAAAAAAGCCAACTTCTAAAGGTTGCATACTATATGATTGCATTTATATACCAAAGATGAAATTCCAAAATTATAAGAGAGAACAGATTAACGGTTGCTAGAGATTAGGGATGGAGATTGAGTGAAGGTGAGTGTGGTTATAGATGGGTAACACAAGGGATCCCTGTGGTGATGGAATTGTTCTGTATGTTGACTGGGTAAATGCCTGTGTTCTTGTTGGGATATTGTATGATAGCTTTGCAAGACATTGGGGGGAATTATGCAAAAAGTAGACTGGGTTTCTCTGTATTATTTCTTAAGATTGCACCTGAATTTACAATTACCTCTAAATAAAAATATGAATTTAAGTGAAATGGAAGACCTTCCTATATATACAGTACTATAGATAGTCATATACAAACCAGTAGCCATGCCTAAAACTGTAATGATAATTGTCCTTTCCCCAAATCCCTATAGAAACAGTAGAAAACCATTTAAAATTATGACTCTGGGTTTTATTCCCTTTTTTTCCTAGAAATAAATGTTACTAAAACTGAATTTCCCTTGGTATCACAAAACAAGAAGTGCCAGATTTGAAATAGTGCCCCAACGAGCAGATGGTCTAAGAATTGTGTACTACTTTTCTGTTGTCATATCTGTGAAGGTATAATTAAATTTCCAATAAAAATGAAGACATCATTAAGAAACCTTCCTGAGACACACAACATACAGGAAATATAAAAATAATGTGCATTTGGACAGAAACATCAAAAAGTAAGAAATATTTAGAATTTCCTTAGTTATAACTAGACAGTTTGGTTATTAAAGATTAAATGTCATGCACTTAATTACTTTTCAAGTAGTATCAAAAGTCACCTCCCACATTGGGAATCAAAAAAACAAAAACAAAAACAAAAACAAAAAAACGCACTCTTAACACCTCCATTAACAAATCAGACTGCCTTCAAGCAAGGAGGCACTACTCAAATCTTGGCATCCCTTAGAAACCAGTTTCCCCAGCCCAGTTTCTATCCAAAAACAATAGTTCACATGTTGGAGAAAAGTAGTTACTGAGGAAAAACCTTATTCATTTCCCCTGCAGAAGCCAAGCCTCTAGTCCTGGCAACCAAATGCATGACAATCCACTCACATACAATGCAGCTGGCGAGCTTCACTCTGAGCTTCACCCAGTCCCTGGGTGGGGAAGATCCCCTGGAGAAGGAAATGGCAACCCACTCCAGTATTCTTGCCTAGAGAATCCCATGGACAGAGAAGCCTGATGGGCTAGAGTCCCTGGGACTGCAAAGAGTCAGACAGGACTGAGTGACTACACTTTCAAAGGACCTTTTATGAAGGTAAATCAAATCATAAATAACTGGGTTCTGTAGAAAATAAGTTGCCTGATCAGTGTCCTCTCTATAAGCCTTCATTTATTTATTCATCCATCCAATATACAGTGGGCATCTATTGTAACCCAGCAGGACCCTATGGGGCCATCTCGGGACATGCCTTCCTTTATATATCTGGATAGGATCACCAATGTGATGGACACGAGTTTGAGTCCGCTCCAGGAGTTGGTGATGGACAGGGAAGCCTGGTGTGCTGCAGTCCATGGGGTCGCAAAAAGTTGGACACAACTGAGCTGAAATTGAACTGAAAGTAATAGTATCTGATGCACTGATGCACATTTCCTGAGTTGTTTTACAGGTGTGAAAACCCAGGACCAAAATAGTTAAGATGTTAACTACTTGATAGCCATAAGCACACAGCCCCAGGCCTCCTGGAGCCTAAGGACTGACAACCTCTGTGACACCACTCTGTACTCTCATCATTAGCCAATCAGAGAATTGTGCATAAGCTGATCACAGACTGTGTGACACTCCCCACCCCCAACCTGGCTTTTAAAAATGTTTTGCCGAAAATCTTCAGGGAGCTTGGGATTTTAGGGCATGAGCCACACATCTTGGTGCATGGCCCTGCAATAAACCTTTTTTTCTGCTCCAAACTGCAACATTTTGATTTGTTGGCCTCACAAACTGGTGCTAACACAATCGTGTAAAACAAACAAAAAAAATGTAGTAAGTAAGGGAATGGACTCTAAATTTAGGGAGAATTGAAAAAAGAGTCAGGCTTTTCAGATACAAAAGGTCATAGCTTGCATGTTTTCATTTATATGAATGTCCAGAATAGGCACATCACTAGAGATAGAATTGTTGAAACTGGGGAAGGAGTAAGTCAAACTGTATATTGTAACTCTACTTATTTAACTTATATTCAGAGTACATCACGGGAAATGCCATGATAGATAAAGCACAAGCTGGAATCAAAGTTGCTGGCAGAAATATTAATAACCTCAGATATGCAGATGACACCACCTTTATGGCAGAAAGCAAAGAGTAACTAAAGAGCCTAGTGATGAGGATGAAAGACGAGATTGAAAAAGCTGGCTTAAAACTCAATAATCAAAAAACTAAGATCATGGCATCTGGTCCCATCACTTCATGGCAAATAGATGGGGAAACAATGAAAACAGACAGACATTATTTTCTTGGGCTCCAAAATCACTGTGGACTGTGACTTCAGACATGAAACTAAAAGACTCTTGCTCCTTGGAAGAAAAGCTATGACAAACCTAGACAGCATAACAAAAAGCAGAGTCATCACTTTGCCAACAAAGGTCCACATAGTCAAAGCTATGGTTTCTCCATTAGTCATGTATGGATGTGAGAGTTGGACCATAAAGAAAGTTGAGCACTGAAGAACTGATGCTTTTGAACTGTCGTGTTGGAGAAGACTTTTGAGAGTCCCTTGGACTGCAAGGAGATCAAACAAGTCAATCCTAAAGGAAATAAAAACCCTGAATATTCATTTGAAGGACTGATGCTGAAGTTGAATCTCCTATATTTTGGCCACCTGATGGGAAGAGCCAATTCATTGAAAAAGACCCTGATGGTGGGGAAGACTAAAGGCAGGAGGAGAAGGAGGCAACAGAGGAAGAGATGGTTGGATGGCATTACTGACTCAGTGAACATGATTTTGGGCAAGAAGGATGTTGAAGGACAGGGAATTCTGGCATGTTGCAGTCCATGGAGTGGCAAATAGTTGGACATGACTGAGTGACTGAACAACAACAAGAGACAGAAAGCAGATTAATTGTTGCCAGTGGTGGGAAAGGGGAATGGGCATTCATTTTGTGGTGATTAAAATGTTTTGAAACTAGATAGATGTGAAGGTTGCACAAGATTGTAAATGAACTAAATTTCTCTGAAATTTTGATGTTAAAATGATTAACTTTATTGCTGTTAATCTTATTTCAGAAAAAATTATTCAATTTTATTTTTTTTAATTTTTTCTTTTTCTCTTTTATTTTATTTATTTATTTTTACTTTACAACATTGTATTGGTTTTTCCATATATTAACATGAATCCATCATAAAATCCAGACTTCTCAACTATGTAGTTGCATGATCTTAGACAAGTTTTATGAGCCTCCTTGTACCTTTCAGTTTCTCAGAGAATTGTAGGAGCAGAGCTTGCCACTGCTAAATATTAATACCTCTTTGCCATGTGGATTATTTTAGGCAGGGTCATCTCAGGTGGCTGTGTGGTAAAGAACCCACCTGCCAATGAAGGAGATGCAGGTTTGATCCCTGGATCAGGGAGATCCCCTGGAGAAGGGAATGGCAACCTGCTCCAATATTCTTGCCTGAAGAATTTTATGGAGAGAGGAGCCTGGTGGGCTACAGTCGAAGGAGTTGCAAAGAGTCAGACTAGACTGAGCACATGTACACATATACTTTGACTGAAAATAATGAAGGCCCCAAAAAGGAAAAGCTATCACCATAAATATCTGCACACCACAGGCCAGCTGTGGTGGGGGGACCAGGACCTACCCTGTGATCCATTGCCTCTGCCTGGCCCAGCTAACATTTGTTTACCAAATGTTTGCTCTTCCATCTCCATGTCAATTGCCTTCTTCAGCTTTGAAGACCCAGACCACTACCCCCAACATCCTCCTGTGTCTTTAGCTGAAGATAGTGTTTAAAGTGAGGGTTTCAGCCATTTTGGCAAGCTACTCAGTTCTCCTGGGTCTCTCTCATGTATACATATTCTTAACTTTGTTTGATTTTTTTCTTGTTAGTCTGTTCCTTGTCAATTTTATTCTTAAACCAGCCAGAAGAACCTAGAAGAATAGAGGAAAATTTCTTCCTCCTTAACAGTATAAATTGGGATAACACTTGTTGTTTCATTGATTAACTTCTGTAAGGTCCTTTACATGATATTTGAAAGTCTGTGGTTATAGTTACATGCTATACAGGGGTGAGGAAAGGAGGGATGATACTTTGAACAGAAAGAAGTCAGAAATGGGCCCTGACCTCAAGTTGTTCATGGTCAATATGGGGTAACAGAGAAGTAAACATTGACTTTTGATTGTGTCCACTGGGGACAAAAAAGAAAAAAAAAATGTGCAACATAAAGTTTGACAATTATGCCTTATTTGGCAGACTTCCTGAGAACTCAAGCCCAGAAGACAGCCTCTCAGATAGCTCAGAGGCTCTGTTCCAAAGAGGTAAGAGAGGAGCCAGGAGTTTCTGCAAACAAAACAAAACAAAAAAACTAAAAAAAAATTGAGTAGTAGAAACATCAAAAGATTATTGTTAATTAAAGAAAAAGCAGACATCTCAAGTTAATGAATTTACCACTTTTCTGTGTATGGGAGGATGCAAGTGTCTGGGCTCACTGAAATCCTTCCTTTAATATGCACCTTAACAATGAAGTGCCAGTATCCATTTTTCTCCATCCTTAATCCCCTCAGGGTGCATCACAGGGGTGGGGGCAGATGTAGAGGCTGATGGTTTGCTGGCTGCAACATGTTTTGTTTACTGATATGGCAGGTGACATTTTTTGTTCACAATAGAATTCAGCAAGTATAGGATAAAGGACTGAATACAATATGGGAACATAGAACAGAAAAAGGATCGTTTTACTTGCAGGAATCAAGGAACTTCATTGAGGTCCTAGCATGGGTCATGAGGATAATTTAGACATTACTAGGTAAAAAGAAAAGACATTCCTGGCAGAAATAACAGGTACAAAAAGGATAGGATTATGAAAGTTCTGTTTTTCCTTTGTTCATGAGCTTTAGGAAAATCTTATACTTCAGAGGAGACTATAAGCACTGGGAGCTCTTAGGCTCAAATATTCTGGAATGTGAAGTCAAGTGGGCCTTAGAAAGCATCACTATGAACAAAGCTAGGGGAGGTGATGGAATTCCAGTTGAGCTATTCCAAATCCTGGAAGATGATGCTGTGAAAGTGCTGCACTCAATATGCCAGCAAAATTTGGAAAACTCAGCAGTGGCCACAGGACTGGAAAAGGTCAGTTTTCATTCCAATCCCAAAGAAAGGCAATGCCAAAGAATGCTCAAACTACCACACAATTGCACTCATCTCACATGCTAGTAAAGTAATGCTCAAAATTCTCCAAGCTAGGCTCCAGCTATATGTGAACCGTGAACTTCCAGATGTTTAAGCTGGTTTTAGAAAAGGCAGAGGAACCAGAGATCAAATTGCCAACATCTGCTGGATCATGGAAAAAGCAAGAGAGTTCCAGAAAAACATCTATTTCTGCTTTACTGACCATGCCAAAGCCTTTGACTGTGTGGATCACAATAAACTGTGGAAGATTCTTCAAGAGATGGGCATACCAGAGCACCTGACCTGCCTCTTGAGAAACCTATATGCAGGTCAGGAAGCAACAGTTAGAACTGGACATGGAACAACAGACTGGTTCCAAACAGGAAAAGGAGTACGTCAAGTATGTATATTGTCACCCTGCATATTTAACTTATATGCAGAGTATATCATGAGAAACGCTGGACTGGAAAAAACACAAGCTGGAATCAAGTTTGCTGGTAGAAATATCAATAGCCTCAGATATTCAGATGACACCACCCCTATGGCAGAAAGTGAAGAGGAACTAAAAAGCCATCGGTCTAACTGTTGGGTCTGCAGAGCGCTTCCCTCTTCATCTGTGGAAGGCTTCCCGTGGTGGACATCCCCACTTCAAGGAAAAGACTTTCTCCAAGTCTGTGAATACCTTCGATAACAATCACATGCAATGCCTCTTCTTCATCTGATGACATTTACCAACCCTAAAATGGACTGGTGCAACACTTTGCACTTTAACTATGGACATAATGTGACTTTTAATTTTGATTTTGGTTGTTTTGTTCTTGCTATTTGCTCCCTGCATCTGTAACTGTATTACTGGATTTGTTTCTAGCCGCATGAAAGCTTTTAAGTTACAAATGGTTGCTCAAACTTCTGCTACTGCTGTAGCTTCCTCCAGCAACTATTTGGGGCCCCTGGATCAGATATCCTCAATATGAGGATTAGGAGAATATGTTGCCTCACCAATTTAGGGACAATGCCCCATGTCAGCTCGGAAGCAGTTCTGGAATGAGAACGATGCCCCTTTTCCCTAGGCAACATAATTCTCCTAAAAGAAAAGGGGGGAATGAGAGAGTCAGTTCCTAGGCAGGTTGATAGGGAGTCTAGGGGTCCTCAAGGAGAGAGGGGTCTGGAATTCTCAAGGAGGAAGAAAGGGCAAACTTTTTTTCTTTCTCCACATTCCTTAGGATTATTTAACAATAATGTATCCTGCCTAAGGACAGTCTTTGGATTCAACCTTTTGTTATCTTAAAATGTTAATTACGGGAGTAGACCTGGTCTTTACAAGGATGTATCTTGCCTGAGGACAGTATTACCTTAAGATGTAAATTATGGGAGTGGGTCTGATGAGGTCTTTGCAACCTCCAGACATTCTTTGGATTATATAACCTCATTGTTAACACTAGCAAGCGGGTAGTCTTTTTGCCCCCTTCTGATACCTATGTCAGAAGCTTTCTCTATCTTCTTTATACTTTAATAAAACTTTATTACACACACACACACACACACACACACACACACAAAAGAAAGTGAAAGTGGAGAGTGAAAAAGTTGGCTTAAAGCTCAACATTCAGAAAACGAAGATCATGGCATCTGGTCCCATCACTTCATGTGAAATAGATGGGGAAACAGTGGAAACAGTATCAGACTTTATTTTTCTGGGCTCCAAAATCACTGCAGATGGTGACTGCAGCCATGAAATTAAAAGACGCTTACTCCTTGAAAGGAAAGTTATGACCAACCTAGACAGCATATTCAAAAGCAGAGACATTACTTTGCCAACAAAGGTCCGTCTAGTCAAGGCTATGGTTTTTCCAGTGGTCATGTATGGATGTGAGAGTTGGACTGTGAAGAAAGCTGAGCACTGAAGAATTGATGCTTTTGAACTGTGGTGTTGGAGAAGACTCTTGAGAATCCCTTTGACTGCAAGGAGATCCAACCAGTCCATTCTGAAGGAGATCATCCCTGGGATTTCTTTGGAAGGACTGATGCTAAAGCTGAAACTCCAATACTCCGGCCACCTGATGCAAAGAGTTGACTCATTGGAAAAGACTCTGATGCTGGGAGGGATCGGGGGCAAGAGGAGAAGGGGACAACAGAGGATGAGATGGCTGGATGGCGTCACTGACTCAATGGGCATGAGTCTGAGTGAACTCCGGGAGTTGGTGATGGACAGGGAAGCCTGGCATGCTGCAATTAATGGGTTCGCAAAGAGTCGGACATGACTGAGTGACTGAACTGAACTGAAGATGAAGACATTAAATCATCCAGGCCAAGGGACTTATTAGAAAATTCTTTTGCAAGCCTATATAAAATGAGAATTATCAAAAAATAAGGAAAAGTATAATAAACAATGTAATTAAATGTAATAAATTTGAACTGTTGGACAGTTTTCATTTCAAAGAATTAAACAGAATATATAAGGTACTGTCTACTAGATCTTCGGAGAAGGCAATGGCAACCCACTCCAGTATTCTTGCCCGGAAAATCCCATGGGCAGAGGGGCCTGATGGGCTGCAGTCCATGGGGTTGCTAGAAGTTGGACACGACTGAGCAACTTCACTTTATTTTTTCACTTTCATGCATTGGAGAAGGAAATGGCAACCCACTCCAGTGTTCTTGCCTGGAGAAACCCAGGGATGGGGGAGCCTGGTGGGCTGCCGTCTATGGGGTCACACAGTCGGACATGACTGAAGAGACTTAGCAGCAGCAGTAGCAACTAGATCTTAGGCCTTTCAAATCAAGGACCAGTAGGAAAGAAAACTAATCTAAGTGGAATTCTGTGTTGCCTTCTACTGTGTAATTTGCTGGTTTCAACTCTCCTTCAAATGTCAAATAAACATGCCCCTTTCTTGCTGAAACTCAAGACTGTTGAATGATGATGCTTGAATAATGCTATTTTCAAATAACAAAGAAGGGTGCTCCGTTAGGTTGTCAAATCTAATTTTGTCTGTGCTTTATCTTTACTCTGTTGTTTTAAGGTGGTAGAGTTATATCATATAGCTGCCAAGGAACAGTGATTTTTCAGAAAAGAGGTTTCCTTTTGAACTTCGTATATAATAGGCCAGGATATATGAATTCAAATGGTAGCCTAGTTTAGTGGAAAGGTCATGAAGTCCTTGAATGACCTTGAGCAACTCATATGTCTCATTTGGCTCTTATAAAGAACAATGAGATAAAGCAGGTGAAAGTATTTGCTGTACTTCAACTGTTAAGTCATTTACTGTGAATCTGCATCTTCAATGGTGGATGATAACTACATGCTTCTGAATTAATAAGATTTCAGAGAGCAAATATCTTCAACATTTAACTTATATCATGTCCATAAACACATTCTTTGGAGATTAAAGCTGTCCATATGACTCCTAGCAGCAAAGCTGAAAATTCAAATGCTTCTTATCCACTCAAACTGTTGAATGAATCCATAATGTAGAAGCTATTGGATTGCAATGGATACAGAAGAAATTGACAATGTCAGCTGCTGACTCATTCTCCCTAGAAGTCACAAATTCTGTGCCACACTCCAGTTTTTTTGCTTACTGTTTTACTTCCATGAATTTATGGGACATCAATGTGCTTAGAACTACTGATAAGTGCTATGAAGGAACCAAACTGAGAATGGCAGAGTTTTTACTTCTCAAATATGGAGAATAATGTTGACAAACTGAGACCATTTCCTTAATTTATTCAACAATGATTTTTAAGAGCCTGCTCTGTTCAGGTCACTGTGCTTGAATCACAGTATGTACATATCAGCCATTCATTCTCCTTGTATAAAATAGTAACAAAATGGCTTATACAGTCCCAAACAATGCTGTACTATCAGAAAGAGTACAAAAGAGCTCTGGGTGTAACTATTGAAGAAGATTTCATTGGGGAAGAGGGATTTGAGTTGGGTCTTGTCAGATGGTACAATTTAGATAGATAGAAGGGAGGAGGGAAACAGAACACATAGATATTTGTTCCAGGAATATTCATTCAAAACCACAAATCTGCATCTACTTTGACCAGGGAATTTTCTGGCTGCTGTGGTTAATATTTATCTATATTAAATGACAGTCAAATGAATAGTGATTAAGTGAACATATGAGATCAACAAGCAACTAATCCAGATGAGGATGCAGATGGTGAAAAAGATCTGGGTTGCCTTCTGGGGATGGTTTCTATTTGCTAATATTCCTCTACCCCTTCTTTCCATGAAAATAGTAAGGAACAAGGCTCCTCATGACATATGGTGAAGATATAAGAGGAAAAATCCTAGGTAGGATGTGCCATAGGTGTGATACAAGAACAAAAGTTAATTCAGAGTTTTGGGGCTACAATTATTTTGTTTCTTTCCTGGTATCTCCATAGGAAAGTGGTTAACTCCTTTGAGAATCTAATAAAACCACTAGACCTTCTAAAGCAACAACAACAAAGCAATATTGTACCCAAGCATTTTTGCATACAGTTTCATGGGAGTCAGGACCTTAAGGCTCATATATACAGCCCCCATGGGTCCATGGACCCTAGTTACAAATATCTAAAAGACAGCCAAAAAAGAATCCTTGCTAAAGTCATTAACTTGCTTATGCATTAGTTATTGGATTCCCCATGTTTGGAATTAGTTCCACTTCTGCCAAATGAACTGGCAGAAATTCCAGCACACAGAATGCTTTTCCCCACTTACAAAGATTGTTAATTATCTCCTCAGGCCTCAAGCATCATTGTAATTAATAATAGCTCAGATAAAAAATAAATTAGAAAAGAATCCCAGATGTTCTATTACTACACAGAATCATATTAAAAATAATATTTAAAATTTCAGAAGTTACTTATATGTGCCCAAAGTTATTAGAATTGGTTGACAATTAACAGAACCTCATCAATATAACTACTTCTGGAACACATCTACAGATGTACTGAAGCTTCCTCAACCCCACCACTTCTTAAGCCATAACTCATTCCTAGCCCATCCCAGAAGTAGACTTTTCCTCCTGTATAAAGTCACAGGGCCACCTTGAGGACAAGCATTGGATCTTATGTACCTCAAGATCCTCTATAGAACTATGTACTGCAGATTTGTGTGTTGTATGTTCAGTCGCTCAGTTGTGTCTGACTCTTTATGACCTATGAACTGTAGCCTGACAGGCTACTCTGTTCATGGGATTTTCCCAGCAAGAATATTGGAGTGGGTTGCCATTTTTTCCTCTAGGGGATCTTCCTGACCCAGGGATCAAACCCGTGTCTACTGTGTCTCCTAAATTGCAAGTGGATTCTTTACTGCTGAGCCACTGAAGAAGTCCCACACTACCGATTAGGTGGTCACTAACACTCTTTTGAATAAAAGAAAAATGCTTTCAAGGAAACATTAGTTCCATATACTGTTATATTTTTTGTAGAGTGTAGGAACACAGAGTATACAATGCCCTCTTGGATAAAGTTTGAATTTAAGAGAAGAGAAAAAAAATGAATCAATAATAATTTTAGTTCATCTTTTCTCAAACCTGAGAATTTGTTAGAAATACAGAATCTTGAGGCCCACATAGACTTTGTTGTTGTTGTTCAGTCACTAAGTTGTATCCACCTCTTTGCAACCCCATAAACTGCAGCATGCTGAGCTTCCCTGACCTTCACTACTTCCTGGAGTTTGCTTAAACTCATGTCCATTGACATGAGTTGGTGATACTATCCAACCACCTCATCCGCAGTTGCCCACTTCTCCTCCTGCCCTGTCTTTGCCAGCATCAGGGTTTTTTTTTTTTTTTTCCCCAATGAGTCAGCTCTTTGTATCAGTTGGCCAAAGTATTGAAAATTCAGCTTCAGCATCAGTCCTTCCAATGAATATTCAGGGTTGATTTCCTTTAGGATACACTGGTTTGATGTCCTTGCTATTTAAAGAACTCTCAAGAATCTTCTCCAACACCACAGTTTGAAAGCATCAGTTCTTCAGTGCTCAGCCTTCTTTATGGTCCAACTCTCAAATTCATGCATGACTACTGGAAAAACCATAGCTTTGACTATGTGGATCTTGTCAGCAAAGTCATGTCTCTGCTTTTTAATACGTTTTTTGAGTTTGTCATAACTTTTCTTCTAAGGAGCAAGCATCTTTTAATTTCATGGTTACAGTCACTAGCCAATATGCTACTGGAGAAAAGTGGAGAAATAACTGCAGAAATAATGAAGAGATGGATCCTAAGCAAAAACAATGCCGGGTTGTGGACATGACTGGTTATGGAAGTAAAGTGTGATGCTGTAAAGAGCAATATTGCAAAGGAACCTGGAATGTTAGGTCCATGAATTGAGGTAAGTTGGAAGTAGTCAAATAGGAGATGGCAAGAGTGAACATCAACATATTAGGAATCAGTGAACTAAAATGGACTGGAATGGATGAACTTAATTCAAATGATCATTATATCTACTACTGTGGGCAAGAATCCCTTACAAGAAATGGAATAGCTCACATAGGCAACAAGAGATTCTGAAATGCAGCACTTGGATGCAGTCTCAAAAACGACAGAATGATCTCTGTCATTTCCAAGGCAAACCATTCAATACCACAGTAATCCAAGTCTATGCTCCAACCAGTAATGCTGAAGAAGCTGAAGTTGAATAGTTCTATGAAGACCAACAAGACCTTCTAGAATTAACACCCCCCAAAAGATATCCTTTTCATCATAAGGGACTGGAATGCAAAAGTAGGAAGTCAAGAGATACCTGGAGTAACAGGTAAATTTGGCCTCGGAGTACAAAAGGAAGCAGGGCAAAGGCTAATAGAGTTTTGACAAGAGAATGCACTGGTCACAGCAAACACTCTCATCCAACAACACAAGATATGACACTATACATAGGCATCACCACATGGTCAATACCAAAATCACCATGATTATATTCTTTGCAGCCAAAGAAAAAAGAAGTTCCCTACAGTCAGCAAAAACAAGACCAGGAGCTGACTATGGCTCAGATCATGAACTCATTGCCAAATTCAGACTTAAACTGAAGAAAGTAGGGAAAACCACTAGACCATTCAGGTATGACCTAAATCAAATCCTTCACGAGTATACAGTGAAAGTGACAAATAAATTCAAGGGATTAGATCTGATAGAGTGCCTGAAGAACAATGGACAGAGGTTCTTGATATTGTACAGGAGGCAGTGATCAAGACCATCCCCCAAAAAAGAAATGCAAAAAGGCAAAATGGTTGTGTGAATAGACCTTACAAATAGCTGAGAAAAGAAGAGAAGCTAAAGGCAAAGGAGAAAAAGAAAGATATACCCATTTGAATGGAGAGTTCCAAAGAATAGCATAAGAAAACCTACCTCAGTAATCAATGCAAAGAAATAGAGGATAACAAAAGAATGGGAAAGACTAGAGATCTCTTCAAGAAAATTAGAGATACCAAGGGAACATTTCATGCAAAGATGGGCTCGATAAAAGACAGAAATGGTATGGACCTAACAGAAGCAGAAGATATTAACAAGAGGTGGCCAGAATACACAGAAGAACTGTACAAAAAAAGATCTTCATGACCCAGATAACCACGATGGTGTGATCATTTACCTAGAGCCAGACATCCTGGAATGTGAAGTCAAGTGGCCCTTAGGAAGCATCACTACAAACAAAACTAGAGGAGGTGATGTGGAATTCCAGCTGAGATATTTCAAATCCTAAGAGATGATGCTGTGAAAGTTCTGAAATCAATATGTCAGCAAATTTGGAAAACTCAGCAGTGGCCACAGGACTGGAGAGGGTTAGTTTTCATTCCAGTCCCAAAGAAGGGCAATGCCAAAGAATGTTCAAACTACCGCACAATTGCACTCATCTCACATGGTAGCAAATTAATGCTCAAAATTCTCCAAGCCAGGCTTCAACAGTACGTGAACCCTGAACTTCCAGATGTTTAAGGTGGATTTAGAAAAGGCCAAGGAACCAGAGATCAAATTGCCAACATACATTGGATCATAGATAAAACAAGAAAGTTCTAAAAAAGTATACATCTGCTTTAGAGACTATGTCAAAGCCTTTGTGTAGATCATAACAAACTGTGGAAAATTCTTCAAGAGATGGGAATAACAGACCACCTGACCTGCCTCCTGAGAAATCTGTATGCAGGTCAGGAAACAACAGTTAGAACTGGACATGGAACAACAGACTGGTTCCAAATTGGGAAAGGAATATGTCAAGGCCGTATAATATCCTGCTGCTTATTTAACTTGTATGCAGAGTACATCATGTGAAATGCAAGGCTGGATGACGCACAAGCTGGAATCAAGATTTTCAGGAGAAATATCAATAACCTCAGATACACAGGTGACACCACCCTCATGGCAGAAAGTAAAGAGGAGCTAAAGAGCCTCTTGATGAAAGTGAAAGAGGAGAGTGAAAAAGCTGACTTAAAACTCAACATTCAAAAAACTAAGACTATGGCATCTGATCCCATCACTTCATGGCAAATAGATGAGGAAACAATGGAAACATTGAGAGACTTTATTTTCTTGGGCTCCCAAATCACTGCAGATGGTGATTGCAACCATGAAATTAAAAGATGCTTGCTCCTTGAAAGAAAAGCTATGACCAGCCTAGACAGTATATTAAAAAGCAGAGACATTACTTTGCCAACAAAGTTCTGTCTAGTCAAAGCTATGCTTTTTTCCAGTAGTCATGTATGGATGTGATAGTTGGACTATAAAGAAAGCTGAGCATCAAAGAATTGATGCTTTAGAACTGTGGTATTGGAGAAGACTCTTGAGAGTCCCTTGGACTACAAGGAGATCCAACCAGTCAATTCTAAAGGAAATCAGTCCTGAATATTCATTGGAAAGACTGATGCTGAAGTTGAAGCTCCAATACTTTGGCCACCTGATACAAAGAACTGACTTATTGGGATCGACCCTGATTTGGGGAAAGTTGAAGGCAGGAGGAGAAGGGGATGACAGAGGATGAGATGGCTGGATGACATCACTGACTCAATTGGCATGAGTCTGAGCAAGCTCCTGGGAGTTGGTGATGGACAGGGCAGCCTAGTGTGCTGCAGTCCATGGAGTGTCAGTCCAGTTGTATTGCAGTCAGACACGACTGAGCCATTGAACTGAACTTCACTGATCAGTCACTAGCCACAGAGATTTTGGAGCACAAGAAAATAAAATTTGACACTGTTTCCACTTTTCCCCATCTTTTTGCCTTGAAGTGATGTGATCAGATGCCATGATCTTAGTTTTTGAATGTTGAGGCACATGGAATCTTTTCATTGTGGTGCATGGACTCTCAAGTTTTGGCACTGGGGCTCAGTAGCTCCATGGGACATGGAGATCTTAGTTCTCTGACCAGGGATTGAATCTGTGTCCCTTGCATTGCAAGGTGGATTCTTAACTTGACTACTCAAGAGCCTGATACTAATATCATCTCCATTTCACAAATGAGAAAGCTGAGCTCAGGGTTTAAATAACTTACCTAAATGTACACATCCCAGAGAGTGATCTGGGATCCACTATTTTTATTTTGTATTTATGATGTTTTCACAAACAAAAATTTATGATTTTTTTTCATAAAAAAGGAATCCATTGTGTAAATTTAAATTAATGGAATTATAAATTCATTCTCAGAAATTGTTCAAACTGTCTGTGAAACAAATAACCATCAAATATCAGCTACCTATATTTAAAGATCCCAGGAGGGGGATATACAAGGTTAGACCAAAACACTTTGGGGACTATAAAATGTTTCTCATAGTAATTAGAACATTTACATCTAAGTAGAATGCAAAGTTTTTTGTTTCCCAAAGATTCAATATGTTTAGTTATTTGATTGTCTGAGTAATCTAACAAGCAGGAATTCATAAGTTAACTACTAATGAAGTAAGCTCTGAAAAACCTGAAAACAGTTGAGCTTTTACTCAAACTCTTTGGACCAAAAACCATGGGTCATTTTTTTTTTCTTTAGTTTAGAGGAGAAGGACTTATTAAATCAGTACTTAATCATGTATAATTCAAGATTTTTCTGACACATGGGTCTTCTTGGACCTTCCATAATTGTTTAAAAATACGTATCTTTAACCTACTCTGATACATGTAGGTACTTCTTCAAATCTCTATTCTGCTTTATGAATAGATAATTGCCATTGCTTCAATGCATGTCTTCTACTTAACTTGGCTAATGACATCCATTGTTGGGGCATCAAGTTCCTTTCAGCACTTCTATTTACGTGCAGTTTAGAAGACACTCAGTTCTGTTCTAGTTGAAACCTGAAGTGGGGATTCTCATCCCAACTACATATTGATGTTATCTAGGTAACCTTGAAAATATACTGATTTGCAGATTCAGTCCCTGGAGATTATGATTCAATTGGTTTGCAGTGTGTCCTAGGAACAGTACTTTTAAAAAGCTGCCAAGGTGAATCAAATAAAGTTGAGAACTATTGTCTGAGATTGTGTTGTCATACAAGAAGAAAATATAGCTCACAAATTCTGTAAGGACTCCTTTAATTAGGAAGATGCTGGGGACAGAAATTTACCCACAAGCCTTCATGTAACTTTAACCTCTCTTTGTAAAAGAATATTGTTTATAACAGAAGAGTGTTGGAATCAGCTGAAAAGTCCAACAAAAAGTGAGCAATTAAATAATTAAATACATATCAAAATGAATAATATAAAGCTAATAAAATGTTTTATAAGACAAAGAAGAGCTTTTTTACCTCATAGTAAAGTCATTATATATTCTTTTGAAAATCATTTGGAGGCTATATATTGGGCTCAAATGGTAAAGAATCTGCCTGCAATGTGGGAGACCTGGGTTCGATCTCTGGGTTGGAAAGATCCCCTGGAGAAGGGAAAGGCAACCCGACCCAGTATTCTTGCCTGGAGAATCCCATGGACAGAGGAGCCTGGTGGGCTATAGTCCATGGGGTCACAAAGAGTCCGACATGACTGAGCGACTAACACTTTCATATAAAAGTGCACAGAAGAAAATGAAAGTCACACAAATTCCACCGAGCAACAGTTTATGTTAATCTGGTGACAATACATTCTAATTTCTTCATTTTTTCCACTTGATGATGACAGTAACAGTGATGATGATATCTAAATATTATTATATAACATTAAATAAAGGTGTATCCTTTCTTTTCTTTGGAGATACCAAGGGAACATTTCATGCAAAAATAGGCACAATGAAGGACAGAAACATCAAGGACCTAATAGAAGCAGAAGAGATGAAGAAGAGGTGACAAGAATACACAGAAGAACTATACAAGAAAAGGTCTTAATAACGCAGATAACCACGATGGTGTGGTCACTCACCTAGAACCAGGCATTCTAGAGTGTAAAGTCAAGTGGGCCTTAGGAAGCATCACTATGAACAAAGCTAGTGGAGGTGATGGAATTGCAGCTGAGCTATTTCAAATCCTAACAGATGATGCTGTGAAAGTGCTGCACTCAGTATGCCAAGAAATTTGGAAAACTCAACAGTGGCCACAGGACTAGAAAGTGTAAGTTTTTATTCCCATCCCAAACACAAGCAATGCCAAAGAATGCTCAAACTACTGGACATGGACAATTGCTTTCATTTCACATGCTAGCAAGGTAATGCTCAAAATCCTTCAAGCCAGGATTCAATAGTATGTGAACCAAGAACTTCCAGATGTATAACCTGGGTTTAAAAAGGACAGAGGAACTAGAGATCAAATTTCCAACATCCATTAGATCATAGAAAAAGCAAGGGAATTCCAGAAAAATATCTACTTCTGTTAAAGCCTTTGACTGTGTGGATCACAACAAACCATGGAAAATTCTTAAAGAGATGGGAAAACCAGATCATCTGTCACCTGAGAAACCTGTATGCAGATCAAGAAGCAATTAGAACTGGACATAGAACAAAGAACAGTTTCTAAATTGGGAATGAAATACAACAGGACTGTATATTGTCACCCTGTTTATTTAACTTCTTTTCAGAGTATATCATGTGAAATGCTGGACTGGATGAATCACAAGCTGAAATCAAGTTTGCCAGGGGAAATATCAACAGCCTCAGATAATGCAGACAATGCCACTCTAATGGGACTTCCCAGGTGGTGCTAGTGGTAAAGAACCCACCTGACAATGCAGGAGACATAGAGTTGTGGGTTGAATCCCTGGGTCAGGAAGATCCCCTGGAGAAGGAAATGGCAACCCACTCCAGTATTCTTGCCTGGAGAATCCCGCAGACAGAGAAGCATGGCAAGTTACAGTCCATGGGGTCACAAAAAGTTGGACACAACTGAAGCGATTTAGCACACAGCACATCACTCTAATGGCAGAAAGCAGAGAGACTCCCGAGGAGTCTCCTCCTGAGACTCCTGAGGAGCATGAAAGAGGTAAGTGAAAAAGCTGGCTTAAAACTCAACATTCTAAAAACTAAGATCATGGCATCTGGTCCCATCATTTCATGGCAAATAGATGGGGGGAAAAGTGGAATCAGTGACAGATTTTATTTACTTTCTTTTTAATACATTGTCTAGATTTGCAATGAAAAACAGAGACATCACTTTGCCTACAAAGGTCAATAGTCAAAGCTATGATTTTTCCAGTAGTCATGTAAGGATCTACTAGTTGGACCATAAAGAAGGCTGAGCACCAAAGAACTGATGCTTTCAAACTGTGGTGTTGGAGAAGACTCTTGAGAGTTCCTTGGACAGTAAGGACACCAAACTAGTCAATCCTAAAGGAAATCAACTCTGAATATTCATTGGGAGGACTGATGCTAAAGCTGAAACCCCAATACTTTGGCCACTTGATGCAAAGATCTGACTCAGGATCACCTTTCCTGATCCTGGGAAAGACTGAGGGCAGGAGGAGAAAGGGGTGACAGACAATAAGATGGTTGGGTGGCATCACCAACTCAATAGACATGAGTCTAAGCAAGCTCTGGGAAATAGTGAAGGACAGGGAAGCCTGGCATGTTGCAGTCCATGGTGTGGCAAATATTCGGACATGACTTAGCAACTGAACAACAACCATATCCTTTCTACTATATATACTTTTATAGCCATTTAAAATAAGCTAAAATATTATTTTATAGCATCATTTCATCCCCATTATTTTTTAAAAAAAGCTACATTTTTTCTAATTTTACATGTTTACAATGTTCTTCAATTACCTCCATAAGGGGTACTGCTTGTCACTTATTTGTTTGCTCTCATATCCTTTTCTCCCCTTGTCCCGTCAGTTCTGTATGGTGTCCAGTATAGGATGGGGAGATGGGGGGATGAAGAGGAGGCTAATCATGAAAACTGCATTTTCCAGGTTCCATTGCCAACTACCTTCCAGTATGTTTTAGCTAATGAGTGACACTAGAAGAACATGAAAGCTAGAAAGAGGGGAGAATTCAGGGCATTTCTTCCTCTCTCTGCCTGCTTCAGGTGGTCTCTCTGGCAGAGTAGTTCATTTCCACTTTTCCAGCTCCAGCTTGTACAATCTCTCCCTTTATGACTGCAGTTCCTATCAGCAGCCTGAGCTGTACCAACACCACTTCTGCCCTGTGTCCCTCCAGTCCTAGGGCTGGTAGCAGCTTCTTGCTGTTGCAAGTTCTTAGATTGTCTCACTTTCCCATTTATCTTCTCAGCTATCCAAAATGCTTTTTATGAATCCCCTGTCTCTGTTTTCATAAATGTACCCTAACTGATACATATTCACTATCAGAAGAGTATTTCCTGGGCCAAATGAGATGCATATTTTAAAATAAAGACTATATTATACAATGAGAATTTGTTCTGTGGCCAGCGTGTAAAGATCTACAAGTGAATATGCTTTCATGGACCCTCCATTTCTGGAATTTATCATTCTCTGTAATCTGTCAGCTTCAAAGTGTTTCTTCAGTTTGCATTTCTTCTCTTGGGTTAATATTGTCTTGAATCGTGAGGTTGAATACACCATGGGGGTAGGGACCCTGCCCTTTTTGTTGCCAATTGCATACTGAGCACTTGTCTCTGTGGTGACAAAGGATAAACATTCATTATTATTAATTGAATAAAGCAGAATACATAAGTGAATTTTCTATTGTTTCATTAGGTATTTGAACAAGCCTACTCTCTAACATATTTTATTGGGTAAGAGAGAAAATTCCCCTGTCATTACTGTTTATTTTTTGTACCCCTGGTGTTTTCTTGAATATTCCCATTCCTTAGTAGTAAACTTTGGAAACATTTTTGTTAAGGTCTTCCCTCCCTCAATTTTTTTCCCATTGGGAGTTTGATTAGGATAGTGTTAAATTTCTAACTTAAATTGGTAGAGAATTGGATCTTTTAAAAAATTATTAAATCTCTCTTGTTTCACCCTTTTTTGTGCTACATCCCACCCCATACTCTATCCATTTCCATATTGCTTTCTGCCAGGAGACTATGAGCTGGGCAGCCTTACCCTCTGGCTTCTGATTGTGTTTAGCCAAGGGGAAGAACTGACAAAAAATGTAGGATAGCAAGGTATTTATGAGTCCATCTCTCACTTGATTTAGTGTCAAGATTATAGTGGTTGGGTAAGGCCAGGAAAGTAGAAGTTCCAACTTAACAATTTTCCACATATAGGCCATTATATGCCCTGCATATTTTTCTACAAATTTGAGTTATAGCTGTATTCAATGGTCAATTTTTAGATAATAGCTACTTCTATTTGAAAACCACCCCAAATCTTGGGGTGATATTTTATATTATATATGTTTACATAGTTTTTAATTCTCTTTTATCTGGCTTTGCATTATATTGTGAACATTTCTCAATGTTATTATATCTATTCAGGACTATAAATCAGTATAACCAGTTACAAAATTTAAAAAAAAATGTTCCATTAATTAAGACAATATTATAAAAATACATAATCTTTTATCTAAAAGCATGGAATCTTACCATGGGATATAAGAGAAGCTTAAATAAATGGCCTGGAATAACATTAGTCAGAGTATCAGTAAGAAATATAAGGTGGACTCAACTATGATTCAAAGATAATTTAATCATGGACTATTCAGAATTGAGGTCAGGGTTAAAGGAAGTGACAATGAATGTGGAAGTACTCAGGGACTAGCAAAAGCAAGAAGACCTTAGCATCTGTAAACAGGAAAGGAAAAGGGACAAGAACTAGTTTATCAGAGCCTGGTAAGAGATGGACGAGAGGAAAAGAGGATGTGGTCATGGAAGAGGGGTAATCCAGCCACTTCCAGAAACATGAGATGAATAGGGTTGGTAAAATTATACCAAATGGCAGCTGACATTTTGGAAGCTGGCTACTGCTCATGTTGCCAATTGTCAGAATTGTGACTCAAACTATTTATGATGGCTATTTGGGGAATGTGATGATGTACTTCATTAATCAATTCCACAGAGGAGTCAATAATAGTATAGCTAAAGTGTTAGGCAGCTTTAAACTGTTGCTTTTTATGTCAGTACATGTGTAATTTGTCAAAAATTTTGGATTCTAAATTTTTATAACCTTGGGTTTCCAATCACAATTTATAATACCAATTCTATTGTATCTGAATTCACAGAAATAATGTGGGATAGAAAAATAAAGCAGGACTTCAGATATGCAGAGTCTTTTTGTAATGAGTATGATGATATCCACCATTTATCATTCAGAGAGGTCCTATAAGTGGAAAATAAGACTACAAGTGCACCGCTGCTTTCTTAAGTGCTCTGCAAATACATTTTCTAAAGTGTTGTTCAAAGGTTAGCTGTGATGGGTCATAAACAAATATTTGAAACACAAGCCATTTGTATTTTGTCAGCTAATTATGGTATGAGTGCCTTTCAGGAGATGATATTTGTATTTCTCCACTTGAATCCCAAATTCTTTTGATATAAAGAAATGACATACATGCCCATATTATTAATAGAAGTACATGTTGAATATCTATTTGTAACAAGTTGCTAATTACTTTTCTGACTAAATCTACATGTAGAAAATGCAGTTATATATCCTCACATGTGAAGATTGTATTAATAACTTGTTTAAAAATATCTGATTAGTAAGATTAATAAAAAAGTATACTGTCTAGTCCACATTAGCAAAATACAGGCAGCACTCAAGCACAATGGGCATAGATACTGCAGAGACTCTGGACCTAGGTCAACACAAACATAAACTACATCTGAAATTACCTAGATCAGCCACCATTCCATATAATTGCAGCTGGTGATAGAAACTGATGACAGAGTGTTGTTTCCTTGTAAAGCCTATGTTTTCTAGACTTAAAGTTAAAAAAAAAATAATAGGAAATGGGCTGACTTTAGCTTCCTTCCCCCCTCCCTCATCTCCTATTTAGGATTTCCACTTTAGATTACACATGGCTTGACAAATTGTACTAATTGTGCTTCTCTCAAATGGACAATCAATAGTTGTCAGCGATTCACCAAGCCTAAGCTCAAGCTATCTATCTTGGTGAGGCTCAGATCAAAGTGGCCAGCCTAAGAGCCTTCATTTCAACCTCAAGACTATTTTCTGTACTTAAGCTTTTCAAAATGCGTAGTATCCATCATGTGACATGTTGACTGAGGTGGGTAATAAAAGTATTCCAGAGAATAAGGAAGCTATATCTGTTTTGAGCACAGTCATGAGCTCAGGAAAAGCTCTGAAGTCTTACCGTGTCACTTGTATGACCTACAGTTTGAGGTTTCTCTACAGGCTAACACAGACAAGCATATATCTGTGTACCGGGCACATCTAAGTCTGGCCAAAAGTGTCTTTTGATTTGTCATAGCATTGCAATCATCCTTTTGTGTAGCTGACAAACTCTTTTTAAATCGAAACTTAGCATCTTTTAATTGAGCTGGCAGTGGAGACACTCAAATTTTTTTTGTCATCTAAATCACTCTGTTTAGCTAGAACCTTTATTGCCACTTCAGAACATCTGGTCCAATTAAAAGATAGCTGTGCTTCTCCTCATTTGAATGGCAGAAGAAGGTTAATTTTAACAGGCCCCATAGGCAAAAATCTGTTCTTTGCTGGATTTGAGATAGCTTCATGTTCTAAAGCTAGCCTTAATAACTAATGGAAAACTATCTGGTTTAGTACCCATCCATACAGCTTACAGTATGCATGTGACTGCAAGTGGAATTATATATAACTCAAAGATAAGTGGTCAAAATGAAGCAAATTCACAATTGGTTAACTAAACAAGTTGGGTTTTGAGTAAACAGAGGAGTTAGCATATTCATTGGAAATATACACTGCCAAGGAAGGCCAGAAGGACCTATCACAGCATCTAATGAAAAGTAGTAAAGAGAAGGGGAAGACAATAATACACAGTGGTGAGAAGAATGGTAGCAGGGACTCTCTTTTTCTCTCCCATGTAAGACTGAGATGTGAACAGCACTTACAACATGCCAGAGTACCAAGCACAAAGTTGAAGACAGCCCTTGAGAGCAGAGACATTCTGGAACGATGGAAAGTAAATCTGACAACTGAGAAACCTGACTCTTGAGGCACTTATTCTGCTAGCTGTGGTATATTGACTGCCATTGACTGCAATATTGGGGTCCTGGGGCAGATATATAAAATTCCATCTGAATATTAAGATTTTTTCACATTATTTCCTGTCAAATAAACATCTATTCTGATAGCAAAAATATGACAATAATTCCTGTGTCACAGTTTGGTTATTTTAGTAGTTTTGACAGAGGGAGGAGTAGATGATGGCAAAGACAGTATTCCATGAAAAGCAATTGGCTAGACACCTGGGAAAGAGTGCAATAAGCTTGGTGTCATGTATATAAATGTTGACAACTCATAACCAAGTCATAATAAAGATATCTCCAAGACAATAAATGTACCCAGTACAAACACTGTCCTACCTGTCCTATGTTCAAGAACGAATAATCTCATATAAAAATGCTTCTTAATTATGAAGCAATGCAAAGCTTTTAAAGTACTTCCTGATATAATCTCATCCAGTTGTTTCAAAAACTCCTGATTTATGCTCTGGATGAATCATGATTCCCATTTTACAGATAAAGAAACTGAGACTCAAAGAATTTAAATAAATTACCAAAGGTCATCTGAAATAGTTAATGAGGAAATGAGGCATTGAAACCAGTAGTTTCAGTGATCAGCCCTTCAACAGAAGAGAGAATAGTGTTGCCAGCCAACACTTCAATACCACTGGGGTCTCATTAAATGCCACCATGGGTACCAGTAATTCAACTTATACATTAAGTCTTACCTTTTGTCCACCTGTTTCCATACTCATAGCACAATAGCTCTGTTGTTTTCTCCTAAATTGGTTTGGTTCAGTACAACATGTATGTCTCTCAAAAGGGTGAGCTGGATTTTAAATTGTCACCCTGGCTATGATGATGGTCTTGATATTTGCTTGTCAGCCATACAAAACTGTTGGAGGGAACAGGCAACTGTTTCTGTTCCTACAAAATATCTCCCATTAATTTAAAGAGGAGGATGAATGGACAGACAGCTTCATGATTATTAGAAACTATTCAACATTCTACTCTTTTCCTTTGGGTTTTATTTATTTGATCAAAATACATTTTGGGAAAAAAAGAAGTCTGTTATTTTTGGTTATACAGTTGCAAATTGAAGGAACAAGGATAGAATCTCTTCAGAGATGATTACTTAAGTGTAGCATACAATCTTTACTGTCAAAAACCTGACACAAGCTCTTTAAATTTTGTGTGTGCAACCAGCCAAAAAAAATTCTTCTGATATTGAAAATACTAATCCCGGTTATTTGTATCCACTAATTACTTTGGGACTCATTTCATACTTGCTTCTTGACCTGCATACAGGTTTCTCAGGAGGCAGGTAAAGTGATCTGGTATTCCCATCTCTTAACAAATTTTGCACAGTTTTCTGTGATCTACACAGTCAAGGCTTTATTGTAGTCAATGAAGCAGAAGTAGATATTTTTCTGGAATTCCCTAGCTTTTTCTATGATCCAGCGAATTTTAGAAAGTTGATCTCTGGTTCCTCTACCTTTTCTAAATCCAGCTTGGATCTGGAACTTCTTAGTTCATGTACTTTGAAGACTAGCTTGAAGGATATTGAGCATTATTTTACTAGCATGAAAAATGAGTGCAATTGTGTAGTAGTTTGATCATTCTTTGGCATTGCTCATCTTTTGGATTGGAATGAAAACTGACCTTTGGTTTTAATTGTATATCCCACTGTGTAGGACAATGTCTGGCATAAAGTGGCCATTCAACTAATATTGGTTGAAGTTATAAATTATTTCATAAACATTAACATAACATATTATTCTAACAGTAAGATAAAATGAAAATAAAATATTTTAAAACATATATATATACTTTCATACATGTGCTTATACACAGCTAGAGTAGAGAAATTCAACGAAGATGAAATGGTTGTAAATTTGCACACACAATAGAAACACTGACAAAGTGATAGCTTAAAATGCAGACTAATGCAGTTGTATTGGGCTTCCCTGGTGGCTCAGCAGTCAAGAATCCATCTGCACTGCAGGAGACTCAGGTTTGATCCCTGGGTCGGGAAGATCCCCACAAGGAGGGCATGGCAACCCACTTCAGTGTTCCTGACTAGAGAATCCCATGGACAGAGGAGCCTGGCAGACTACAAGTCCATGGTGTTGCATAGAATTGGACACAACTGAGTGACTTGAATTCAGGCACATATGCAGTTGTATTGGACTGTGTAATAATTTAAGGGCTTTCCTGGTAGATCAGCTGGTAAAGAATCTGCCTGTAATGCAGGAGACCCCAGGTTGATTCCTGGGTCAGGAAGATCCCCTGGAGAAGCGATATAGGCTACCCACTCCGGTATTCTTGGGTTTCCCTGGTGGCTCAGCTGGTAAAGAATCCACCTGCAATGCGGAAGAACTGGGTTCGATCCCTGGGTTGGTCAGCTCCCCTGGAGAAGGGAACAGTTACCCACTTCAGTATTCTGGCCTGGAGAGTCTAACTTAATACCATGAACAGTACTGTTATCAGGGACATCATTTTCTTAAAGAACACACAAAACTTTTAGCAAACTATTATCTTTCCTTGATTTACACACTAGTTACATTCCTGGAAATTTCAGCACACATATATTAAATTCATGCAAAAATACTTAGTGTTTAGAAGAAAAATCGAGTTAGCTTCTAGGTTCAGATAATTAGGAGGAAATTATAAGGTGCAGTAGGATATTTGAAGTCAATATTTTCTTATGGTTACTGTCTAGTAAAAGGTTAGTAGCACACTCACTACTTTGAAGAAAACCAAAAAATTAGTTCTCAAGTATTTGTCAAAGCACTCCCTCCTCCACTGAGAACCTCTGAACTAAACTGTCCCCAGCAGAGTTTGCTCACAGATCCCATAAACAGTCTTTGATGCTTCAGCAGAGGATACAGAGTTGAGAACTCTGATAGTCTTACCAGCCTTCAAAACAGCACAGTGGTACCGATGACTGCAAATACAGTCCCTACTTAAAAACAAGTATGAAATAAGTTAAACAACTTTCATGATTTTAATTAATGTAGAGAAGCCATCATAGGAATTTTGATCCCAGCCTTACTTTTTTTTTTGCTTCAAATGCTATTTTTAACTGATCTGAATTAACCAGAAAATTACCTCAAACAACAACTTCACTTTATAAAAATTTGATTATTCAAAATCAGAACAATTATTATAAAAGCTCAGAAAAGAGTAATTAATTTTTCTTAGGTATATATTCTATAACAAGTCTGATAGATTATACTCCTTATTCTATTTTTAAAAGGCAAAGCAAAGAAAAAAAATGTATGCACATAGATACATAATTATGTATAGACATTCACTAAAACACTTCCTTTTGCACATAGTTAAAAAGTTATGAGCTTGGAATATTCTCATTGCAAATACATATACATTATTTTCAATTGAGCTCTAAGGAGAACTACTTTTTCTGGAGCCTTTGGCAAGCAAGTAATACATCACTGGAAACACAGGCACATGCTGTTTTAGAATTAGCATACAGTCATCTCCTCCTTCTCCTCCTGTCCCTGAAGAAAATTTCCAAGTTGATCTGGATTATCATTACATAATGATGATCAGTTTCTTTCCTATTTTTGAGTTTGAAACTGCAGATTTCAGTGACACACAACATTGAAACATGAGCAATAAATCTGCAGTTATGGACAGCTTGCTTTTATGGAAATGTGTCAAACTGAATATATTAAGATGATAGCTTGCATATTAGCTTGTCACAGCAAACTATTTTTCATTTTCAGAGCTGACAAATATGCATTTAAGTAAAAAGTCTCGTGATATTTAATTCGTTTTTATAAATATTATAACTTCTATAGACAAGTAAAACTAAGCATCACAGTGATCTTAGGGTCAACAGTCATGCATTTCTATTAGTGCTGGGCCACGTGCACTAAACAAAGGGTCAGATGACTGGGTCCCAGCCTCTCCAACGTGCCTCAGTTTCCTCATCTATAAAGCAAATATATCACTAGATGATTGTCACAATGTTCTATTAGACTTTGATTATCTTTTAGAGAACAATTCTAGAGGTCAGGGCATTTTAGAAAGTCAGTCTTCATGTAAGGGTACTGTTATTTGCAAGGACAAAAATATAAAGAATACAAAAATTGGTGGATGAAACTGGAGCCTATTATACAGAGTGAAGTAAGCCAGAAAGAAAAACACCAATACAGTATACTAACGCATATATATGGAATTTAGAAAGATGGTAACAATAACCCTGTGTACGAGACAGCAAAAGAGACACTGATGTATAGAACAGTCTTATGGACTCTGTGGGAGAGGGAGAGGGTGGGAAGATTTGGGAGAATGGCATTGAAACATGTAAATATCATGTATGAAATGAGTTGCCAGTCCAGGTTCGATGCACGATACTGGATGCTTGGGGCTGGTGCACTGGGACGACCCAGAGGGATGGAATGGGGAGGGAGGAGGGAGGAGGGTTCAGGATGGGGAACACATGTAAACCTGTGGCGGATTCATTTTGATATTTGGCAAATCTAATACAGTTATGTAAAGTTTAAAAATAAAATAAAATTAAAAAAATAAAAAAAATAAAAAAAAAAAAAAGAATACAAAAATTGATGAACATTTCTAAGGACTGAAAGAAAAGTATAGAACTACCATGAGAATACATTTGGATTCTTTGTGCCCATCTCCTTAATTCACCTACTTCCTTCCCAATTTCTCTTTGCCTCACTCCACAACAGCTTTTCCACTTCAGTACAGAGCTCTGCCCCTTTCAGGTCATGACTGTTTGACCTTGCTTCTATTTCAACTTGGTTTTCTTTGGTAGTTTCCAACATCTCTTTTCTTATCGATTTTTAAAACAGAAAACTTGCAGAATCATGGTATTTGCAGATTTATAATCTGATTTAGTACTCAGCCAGGGCCAAAATTACACTTTAGGAAAGACTTACTTGTGGAGTAGTTGATAGCAACATTTACATGTTTTCTCAAAATGGATAAGTAATTATCACAAGTTACAAAGACCATCTAAAAGATGAAAGACTGTAAATTTGGGTTTATAGGTGCCTTTGCTCTCCTTTTCCTTTAATCCAGTCTCCTAATGAGCAGAGGACAAGGGTCTATCTAAAACTTTCCCAAAGTCTAATCTTTGGACCAGCAACATTGGTATGATCTGGAAGCTTGTTAAAAATGTCATGTAGCAGGCCCTATCCTGGTTCTACCAAACCAAATCTGCATTTGAGCAAGATCTCAGGTAGTTTATCCATACATTAAAGTTGAGGAAGTTCTGGTCTAATACAGGAGTCTCTTGTGTCATCCCAATGGCCAGCTTTGACTTATTACATACAAATCCTTAGATCAACTACCATTCCAATTCCCCTCTTTCTACCACAAGGCCACTTATGACCTGTAAGCAGGAACTTTAACCTCCATCCCCTACCCCTACCTATATCACATGCTAAGCACATCCCTGGGCACATGAGAAAAGCTCAATAATATCTTACTTGATTGAACTAAAACCCAATGGGGCATTTGTAAAGGGTTTCTCTAAGTCAATTTAGATGATGTCTCTGACACAATAAAACTCTTACTGTTTATTCAATTGGCACTCCATTGGGTAGACACATGTTGCTTCCCATTTCTTTCCTTCTTTTGAAAAACAATAAATAGTGTGGGATATCTTTCCTACAGATTAAATTCATAGAATATCATTGCAAACTTTATTATGAAGTGAATATTTCACTATTTATCCCTCAAAGTAACATTAGAGCAAACTAAGGCATCAAGGAAGACATTGAGTTTTACTCATGGAAAAGGGGAACCAGGTATTCTTACTTAATGAAATAAGGCTTCAAAGTACTTTCAGCTTTTTGAATCAACAATTGATTTTATATGTTGGACTATTTTTTGTGTGTTTACACTTTATTGTATTATTGGAAAGTTATGATTCTGATTTTATTCATTCAATGATAACCCTTGTTAAACAGATAGATAATAAGTATAGTAGATATTTCCAATTATACATCTTACATTTTGTCACAGGACTGGCACTGTCCACCTGTGGCAGGAGTATACTTTCCCATTCCCTTGCCATTAAACTTGGTCATAAAACTTGCTTTGGCCAATGAAATGTGAGCCAAGACGATGTGTGCCACTTCAGACGGGAAGTTTTAACAGGCATATTGAGTTTCTGCCAGCTCTCTTGTTTATCCTTTGGCAAAAGAATGGCATATTTCAGATGCTGCCTGCTTCTTACAGCCTGGATCCTGGAATAAAGGAAGATATGAAACAATCAGCTTCACCTGTACCCAACATGTAAAGAGGAGGAGAAATAATCCCTTTCCTTAAAACCTTAAGATTTGGAGTTTTTGATTACCTAAGCAAAAATAGAAAAAGCTAAATAACAAAACTTATTTTCTAATTGCCATCCAATTTTCTTAAATACTTAGTATTTCTGATTTTGGCAGAAGACCTTATATGGCCACTAATAATCACTGATCCTATATAATACCTTCTGCTTTGTGGGCAAGATCTGTTATCTGCTTTTAAACAACAGAATATGGAAAATGCGACAGATGGTCTCTCCCATGATGGTTCCATTGTGTAATATTTGCCATAGAAATTCCTGTTTGCTGGTTAGCTGTAGTAAGTGACCAGTTTGGGGAAGCCAATGCAGAAAGGACAGTAGACAACTTCCAAACATTGCAAGCAGCTTCTAGGAGCTGAAAATGAAAGAGAAAGTCACTCAGTCATGTCCAACTCTTTGCAACCCCATGGACTATACAGTCCGTGGAATTCTCTAAGCCAGAATACTGGAGTGGGAAGCCATTCCCTTCTCCAGGGGATCTTCCCAGCCCAGGAATCGAAACACGGTCTCCTGCATTGCAGGCAGATTCTTTATCAAGTGAGCAATCAGGGAAGCCCTCTAGGAGCTGAAAGTGGCCTCTAATTGCTAAGGGGCCTTCCTCCAACAGTCCATAAGAAGAAGGGCACCCTGTATTACAAATGTAAGGAAATTAATTCTTCCAACAATGTAAATGACCTAAAAACATGTTTTTCAGTGTTTGAGCCCCTAGATAAGAACACAGTCCATCTGACACATTGATTTCAACCTTGCGAGACTCTGAGCAGAAGAGCTAGCTATGCCAGACCTGAACTCCTGATCCTCACAAATTGTGATATAACAAATATATGTATTTAAGCCACTGATTCAGGGACAGTTTGTTACACAATTATTAAAATCTAATGCCCTGTCAATAAAAGCAACATTTGTTGAAAATTTAGAAATATTTACATAAGAATAATTTTAAAATCATTTATAATTCTGCTACGCAGAAAATACTTACTATTTTAAACATTTTAGTACAATTTCTCTGAGTCTTTCCTATACATAGTCTATATCTATCCTAGTTTATCTTAGAAAGTGCATTTGCAAGTTTGCATTCTGTATTTCTCACGGAGAGTCATAACATAAGCTTTCTACTTCTTGGAAGTGAGTTCCTTAAAAGCAGGGACTTTGTTTTAAACATTAGTACAGCCCCAGCATCTGCAATACTGCCAGAGACATAGTAGCATCTAAGTATATATTTGTTGAATGAATGGTTTAATTAATTCATGTTTTCAGTTCAGTTCAGTCTCTCAGTCATGTGTGACTCTTGGCAACCCCATGAACCACAGCACGCCAGGCCTCCCTGTCTATCACCAACTCCCAGAGTCCACTCAAACCCATGTCGATTGTGTCGGTGATGCCATCCAACAATCTCATCCTCCGTTGTCCCCTTCTCCTGCCCTCAATCTTTCCCAGCATCATGGTCTTTTCAAATGAGTCAGCTCTTGGCATCAGGTGGCCAAAGTATTGGAGTTTCAGCTTCAACATCAGTCCTTCCAATGAACATCCAGGACTGATCTCCTTTAGCATTGACTGGTTGGATCTCCTTGCAGTCCAAGGGACTCTCAAGAGTCTTTTCCAACACCACAGTTCAAAAGCATCAATTCTTTGGTGTTCAGCTTTCTTTATAGGCCAACTTTCACATCCATACATGACCACTGGAAAAATCATAGCTTTGAGTAGACGGACCTTTGTTGGCAAAGTAATGTCTCTGCTTTTTAATATGCTGTGTATGTTGGTCATAACTTGCCTTGCAAAGAGTAACTGTCTTTTAATTTCACGGCTGCAATCACCATCTGCAGTGATTTTGGAGCCCCGAAAAATAGTCTGACACTGTTTCCACTGTCTCCCCATCTCTTTGCCATGAAATGATGGGACCAGATGCCAGTATCTTATTTTTCTGAATGTTGAGCTTTAAGCCAGCTTTTTCACTCTCCTTTTCCACTTTCATCAGAGACTTTTTAGTTCTTCTTTGCTTTCTGCCATAAAGGTGGTGTCATCTACATATCTGAGGTTATTGATATTTCTCCCAGCAATCTTGATTCCAGCTTGTGCTTCTTCCAGCCCAGCATTTCTCATGATATACTCCAGAGAGGGCAATGGCACCCCACTCCAGTACTCTTGCCTGGAGAGTCCCATGGATGGAGGAGCCTGGTGGGCTGCAGTCCATGGGGTCGCAGAGAGTCGGACACGACTGAGCGACTTCACTTTCACTTTTCACTTTCATGCATTGGAGAGGGAAATGGCAACCCACTCCGGTGTTCTTGCCTGGAGAATACCAGGGATGGGGGGGCCTGGTGGGCTGCTGTCTATGGGGTTACACAGAGTCGGACACGACTGAAGTGACTTAGCATAGCACTCTGCATATAAGTTAAATACGCAAGGTGACAGTATACAGCCTTGACATACTCCTTTTCCTATTTGGAACCAGTCTGTTGTTTCATGTCCAGTTCTAACTGTTGCTTCCTGACCTGTGTACAGGTTTCTCAAGAGGCAGGTCAGGTGGTCTGGGATGCCCATATCTTTCAGAATTTTCCACAGTTTATTGTGATCCACACAGTCAAAGGCTTTGGCATAGTCAATAAAACAGAAATAGATGCTTTTATGGAACTCTCTTGCTTTTTCCATGATCCAGCGGATTTTGGCAATCTATAAAAATTCTTCATAAACTTTTTTCTAGTACTTGCATGTTGCTGCTGCTGCTAAGTCGCTTCAGTCGTGTCCGACTCTGTGCGACCCCATAGACGGAAGCTCACCAGGCTCCCCCGTCCCTGGGATTCTCCAGGCAAGAACACTGGAGTAGGTTGCCGTTTCCTTCTCCAATGCATGAAAGTGAAAAGTGAAAGTGAAGTCTCTCAGTTGTGTCCGACTCTTAGCGACCCTATGGACTGCAGCCTACCAGGCTTCGCCATCCGTGGGATTTTCCAGGCAAGAGAACTAGAGTGGGGTGTCATTGCCTTCTCCGCTAGTACTTGCATAAAATTCCATAAATGGAGTGACTATAGTTTACCTAATCTTTCCTTTGTTTTAGATTTGTATTTGACACTGGCATATGGATTTTTAAATTATGTCATTATATATACTCTCTTCTAAGCCAAATACACCTTTCTCCCCTTTTCCTGCTTTCCACCCAATATTGCAAAACAGGAGTAAAGCATGCAAATACAAAGCTGAACCCTCATCCCCCATCTGAGTTCAGAAAGACCTGTATGCAAAGGTCACTGTCAGTGAGCAGAGAAATTGAAATCCTCATTTTTTCCATCTAGACTATTTCAAAGTTTCATTATGTGCATCTTGCTTCTTTAATCCAGATTTGGTCTTATTGTTAGATTAATCTTCCTATTATACAAATGAGACCATGCCTATCCCCTTCCTGTAAAGCTCAATAATAGATTTCTGTGTCCTACAAAATAATGTCCAAATTTTTATAAAATCACCCAAAGCATTTCCTAGTTATCACATCATCTATACTTTCAGCATTGTTTTCCCTAAGTTCTTCCAAATTTATTTATGACTCTCTAATCCACCAGCCTTGAATGCACAGTGTGTTAATGAATTCTTATACTCTCTTACCCTATTGTTATTTCTTTGACCTCAGCCACTTCTGCCATCATTCTCCAGCTATCAGAATGATTAGTATCCTTCAAAGTCAAGATGTAATGCCACCTAGAAAGTGAGTGACATTTTCGCTGAGCCTCTTAGTCAGAATGAAGAATTCTTGCTTCTATAATTTGACTCTGCCTTGTGTTACAAAATATATGACTAGCTCTTCCACTAGATGGATTTGTCCTTGAGGGTAGACACTTGATTAAACAAAACAGAAAGGTCCCTACTTTCACGGAGCTTACATTCCAGGAAGGGAAGAAAAACCTTGACAACTAAATAAACGGCTCTGTGATAGGCAAATTAAAACAAGGTAAGGGACAATGAGTAATTGGTGTCTGTGTGTACGTGTGTATATATACAACCATATGTTCCTTTTATAGTGTAGTCAAGGTAGGCATTTCCAATAAGATGGCATTTGAGCAGGAAAAATAAAAGGAAGTGAAGGGGTGAGCCATGTGAATATCTGGAGGAAGAATATTTTTATTATTAATTTTTAAGCTTTTTATTTTGCTTTGTAGTATAACCAATGGAGGAGGCAATGGCACCCCACTCCAGTACTCTTGCCTGGAAAATCCCATGGATGGAGGAGCCTGGTAGGCTGCAGTCCATGAGGTTGCTAGGAGTCGGACATGACTGACTGACTTCACTTTCACTTTTCACTTTCATGCATTGGAGAAGGAAATGGCAATCCACTCCAGTATTCTTGCCTGGAGAATCCCAGGGACAGAGGAGCCTAGTGGGCTGCCGTCTATGGGGTTGCACAGAGTCGGACATGACTGAAGCGACTTAGCAGCAGCAGTATAACCAATGAACGGGCTTCCCCAGTGGCTCAGCCCATTTTTTACCACTGGCTCAGGTAAAGAATCCAGCTGAAATGCAGGAGAGGCAGGAGACTCAGGTTCGATCCCTGGGTCGGGAGGATCCGATGGAGGAAGGCATGGCAACCCACTCCAGTATTCTTGCCTGGATAATCCTGTGGACAGAAGAGTCTTGTGGGTTATAGTCCATAAGGCCACCGAGTCGGACATGACTGAAGCGACTGAACAGATGTTCACACATAACAGGTTAATAGTGTTATGATAGTTTCAGGTGAACAGGGAAGGGACTCAGTCATACATGTATTAATTCATGTATCCATTCTCCCCCAAACTCCCCTTCCATCCAGGTTGCCACATAACACTGAGCAGAGTTCCATGTGCTATACAGTAGGCCCTAAGAATGCTTTTTATTTTGAATGTAGAAATGAAATTATCTGACTGGCATTTTTATAGAATCATTCTGACTGCTTTGTTGAGAATAGATGGTAGAAGGTCAAGGGCAGAAGCAGGCAGACCAGTTAGAGAGTCATTACAGAAAAAACTGATAGTGAATCACACTAAGGAGGTAGTGGTAGAAGTGGTGAGAATATATATACTCAGTTTCTGAATATATTTTGAAGGTAGAGACACTCAGTTGTAAGCTACCCACTAGAATGTGAACTCCATGAGAGTTGAGAAATTTGTCCTTTTTGGTACTGCCTTAACCCCAGTGAGTCAAACAGCGCTTGACAGTTAGTAAGCACTCAATAAATATGTAAGTTGAATGAAGAGCCAAACTAACATGCCGATTGATGAAATATGAGTTTTATGTGAAAGTGAAGAGTCAAATATAACTGTAGTTATTGACTAGAGTAAGCAAAAGAATAAAGTTGCCATTTATGAATATGAGGGTCACAAAGGTTATTGCATGCCTTGGGGAATTGGAAATTAAGATTTCTTGCCTTATAATGTTAACTTTCAAGTATCTACTAGAAATTTAAATTGAGTATCATGTAGACAGTTAAATATATGAATTGGGATTTCAATGGAGAGGTCTCTATTATAGATATCTATTAGGGAATTGTCAGCAGTATATACATGACATTTAAAGTAATAGAATTGTATTAGGTCATGAAGGGATCAAAAGTTAATAAAAAAGATAAATAATCTGATGACTGAACACTGAGGCTCCACTATTAGGAGGTTGGAGAAAAGAAGGGAAGCCAGCCAAGGAAACAGAAGGCACCACCAGTGAGGTAAGAAGAGAACCACAAGAATGGTTCCTGAGAGCTAAATAAAGAAAGTGTAACAAGGAGGAGAAAGTGAGATGAAGGCTAAGAATTGAACATTGCATTGGATGACAAAGAAGTTGTCAGTGGCATGATAACAGCATATTTTGCAGAGTAGTGTTGGTGAAATCCTGATTGAAATGATATCAAGAAAAAAAAGTGAAGTGGAAATCAGTGGATGTAGAAAACCAAATGAATTTTTGTTTTTGTTTTGTTTGGAAAAGGCAGCAGAGAAATAGAGATCAGTATACTAAGGTTTATTTTATAGGCTTACTGTGAGACTCCAATCTGAAAATGTTTTGTTAAATGTCAAGAATTAATGAACAAAATCTTCAATTTTTATTATTCTATGAGGCAATTCTTCTCAAAATCAATGTGGATATTAAATATTCTACTAATAATTAGACACCATACAATTATTTCCAAATTAGCTCAATGTAAGGTTCATTTGGTCCTCTATTTGTCAGACTATGACTGCTTTCTGTATAGATATCTGCCTCTTTGAGCAGACTGTGTGATGTTAAGGGAAGAAACTGTGCTTGATTCATGTACATTCCCACAGCCTACTAAAAGACTAAGTATAGCATAAATCGGTAATAACTATGTATTGGATAAATAATTGAATGATAAAATGAATAGTAATATGGATATCAATGTGTAAAAGAATGAATACTAGGTAGACACTTTAATATCTTTCTCAGTTATAAAATAAGCTTGTTTTCTCTGTTGCTCAGAGATACCTTTGGTGTATTAGACAGCCCGCCAATACAACCAAGATATGCTTGCAAGGTTTCTATTTGTAATAATCTGAGATGCACATGAAATCGATATAGCCACCCCAAATCAATGAATCCTGCCACAACAAAAATTACTCTGCCCTTTCCTTGTATCACACAAGGCAAGTTCAAATAACCTTTAAGAAAACATGCTATTAGATAAAGAAAATATTGTCAAATTTCTCCCTAAACCATTACATAGTTGCTACTGCCATTGCTGCCTGCCTCTCTGCAAGGAAATATGGAGCTGTCAGAATATTGCTTGTGATTAGGATAATATTGCTACTGGGACTTCTGCTGTGCTCCACCTTTCTTACATATAACTAATGAAATCTGTTCCTCGGTGCTAAAAGTGATAGAGCCACATAAACAACAGCAACATGAATTTCATGAGAAAGAGGGGACTTGGTGGGTAATAATCATCAAGGATAATTTGAGATGTTTTTATTGATTTTATATTAAATGACTGGTTCCAACTAGAACAGCCTTAACCTTTCTCTTGGCTCACAGCTGTATGGTAAATAGCTACTTTATCTGCTATAAATGCCTATAAATTAATTTAGCCCTTTGACTACTGGGCAAATTCCATATTCTCTATGTGCTTGTACAAGAAAAGCAGCTAGTTCCTTTCAATCCAAGAGAGAAAAACCGATCACTGTACTGTATCTGTCATTTTCAGAAAGACTCGAAACTCTAACCAGCTGTCCCTTGTTTCCTGATTGAGCCTTGAATATCTACCTTAAGGAAAAAAAACAGCAGCAGAAAATCCGTATTTTCTCTTAAGCTTGGGAAACACTTTCTGTGATCATAGCAGTAGATATCAGTTCACCTTTTTGTTTTGTTTATGCACCTTTTCAAATGTCATTGTATTCCTGAACATGCCAGCAGGGGAAAGTCAATGGAGTCCATGACAGATTGGATTCAAAATGAACTCAATTTGCTTCAACAAAGATGGGATGGGAAGGGATGTTGGTGAAACAAAACTGACTGTGAGTTGAGAATTGTAAAGCTGGGTTTTTGATACATGAGCTTCCAAGGTGGCACAGTGGTAAAGAATCCGCCTGCCAATGCAGGAGACGCAACAGAAGCAGGTTCCATCACTGGAGAAGGAAATGGTAACCCACTCCAGTATTCTTGCCTGGAGAATCCCTTGGACAGAGGAGCCTGATGGGCTACAGTCCATGGGGTCCCAAAGAGTCGGAGACGACTAAGCACGCATAGAGTAGCAGCAGCAACACACACAAAGTCACTGTACTCTTCTTTTTACAGTTTTATGTTTAAAATTGTCCATAATATAAATCCATTTCAAAACCTAAATGAAGCACAGTCTATAGTATATGAGTACATGACATTTATTGAGCATTGAAAATACCTCAGACCCTATTCTGTTCACTGAGGAAAAGCTAAAGAAGCCACTATACTAGTGTGAATGATAATAACTTAGTGGGCTTAATTAAAACAATAATAAGCTATAAAACACTTATTATGTGCCAGGACTAACAGAGGCTCAGAGAACTTCATTGACTTGAATAATGTCATAGAACTTGAAACTGACTGAGCATAGATTCCAGCTGAGGTCCTATAAACTCCCAATTACATCATCCAGATGGTGACTGCAGCCATGAAATTAAAAGACTTACTCCTTGGAAGAAAAGAAAAGTTATGACCAACCTAGACAGCATATTAGAAAGCAGAGACATTACTTTTTTAACAAAGTCCGTCTAGTCAAAGCTATGGTTTTTCCAGTGGTCATGTATGGATGTGAGAGTTGGCCTATAAAGAAAGCTGAGCACCAAAGAATTGATACTTTTGAACTGTGGTGTTGGAGAAGACTCTTGAGAGTCCCTTGGACAGCAAGGAGATCCAAACAGTCCATCCTATAGGAAATCAGTCCTGAATACTCATTGGAAGGACTGATGCTGAAACTCCAATACTTTGACCACCTGATGTGAAGAACTGACTCATTTGAAAAGACCCTGATGCTAGGAAAGATTGAAGGCAGGAGAAGGGGACAACAGAGGACGAGATGGTTGGATGGCATCACCAACTTAATGGACATGAGTTTGAGCAGGCTCCAGGAGTTGATGATGGACAGGCAATCTAGGCGTGCTGCAGTCCATGGGGTCACAAAAAGTTGGACACGACTGAGCAACTGAACTGAAACATTAAGTTATATACTGAGTCCATAGTTACTGCATCCCTAGAAGAAAACATCTTTAACGAGAGGGCTCTACTGATTTTTCCTGTACAAAGTCACAAAAGGTAATGTTGTCTACCAATTCCAGTTCTCAAACAGCATTCCTTACAGGCGTTAGCCTCAAACATGCATCATCTGTAGGATGAAACAGAAGCAAATGATCTCTATACAATTTATGTGATCATCTGATTCAAATGAATAAATTAACCCTGTCCACCTGAAGTAAGGGGCTTCCCTGGTGGCTCAGATGGTAAAGAACCTGCCTGTGATGTGATAGACCCGTATTGGATCCCTGGGTCAGGAAGACCCCCCTGGAGAAGGGCGTGGCTACTCACTCCAGTATTCTGGCCTGGAGAATTCAATGGACAGAGGAGCCTGGCGGCTTATAGTCCATAGGGTTACAAAGAATCAGACATGACTGAGTGACTAACACTTTCACTTCATCTGAAATAAAAAGATGAAATTCTTCTATAATACCATTATCAATCTTAATATTTTCCCAATGCTTTTATTTTTATTAAGACTGAGGACATATCTTGGCACATTTCAATCTATAGTTAGTTATAGTTTAGCATCTCATTTGTGGACCATAGGTCTCCTTGTTTCAGTCTGTCTTATTTTGAACTTGAAGTTAACAGTAAAATAATTCACTTGCAGAGAATGTTCTGTTCAAACTAATTTTAAGCATAATTTTAGCAAAGCAATAAAATCATATGAGCATTTTCCAGGCTCATGTACAATTAGAGGCACTATTTTAAAAAGGCTTTAATTCTTCTTTGGAAAATAGGGGATCTGACTAAAAAAAAAATCAACAAACAAAGCTACGCTTGTTATTTGCTCAAAGTGTGGGTATATAAATAGCAACACTACTTTGGTTAAATGTTTCCTATTCATCCTTCTTTGTGCAATTAAAAAAAGAACATACACATACAAGCACACAGACACATTTACCCCTTTACAGTGATTTAATATGTTCCAAAGAAAGTGTTTGCTTATAGGTTTTGAGATGAAACACTTATTTATTTTGAATATATGAAGGAAAAGAATAAAGATAATTGAAGGAGAAAGGAGTTTAGTCAACATCCTGATTAACAGGAAAGAGTCAGAAACTCCAGGACACATACATCTATGTATATGGAGTGGAAAAAATAACTTAAAAATATGATCTTACACTTCTTTTCCTTGAACAAAGCACAATCCTGGTTTGAATACAAACTTGGTGTTTGGCTCAAGATAAACTATATGTAAGAACTGAGGGCAGAGATATCATTTGTCCTTCTAGGGTGGAAATAATTTAGGACATATTGAAATGTTTCAGTTGGTGAAGAGTCCCTATATGTTCAATATCATAAATCCTAAGTGAACAGTTTGATAAACAGCTTGCAACTTTATAGAATTCAGTGATGTGCTGAAAAAAACAGCTCTCTGAATAGCAAAGCCATGATATGCAACTTTTGCTGATTTCTAGGATGAAAACACTCCCAGCAATAGCCTACTTCAACCTACTGATGTGATAACCTTGAAAGCAGATTTGGAAAAAGATGTGCACTATTGGCTTTCTCAAGGTGTTAAGAGCTGATGCCAGCATACCCTTAGTACATCCATGTAACCTAATATGAATTAACTTACGCAATAGTTTCATCAACCTAGAAAATTACCCAATGCCTCATTGTAGCCAATTCCTACCCCTATAAATAATCTCTGTTCTGATTTCTATGATTATAGATTAGAATCCTCTGTTCTTGAAGTCCATAAAATGTATAAATTTATACATATATATGTATGTATATATACAGACATATATATGTATATATACATGTAAAATTTATACATATATATATATATATTCTATTGTCAGCTTCTCTACCTAACAAGATATTTTCAGTTCATTAACACATCTGTACATATCAGTAGTTAACTCTTTCTATATCATTTCGTTTTACAAATATACAAGTTATTTATCCATTTTCCTATGGATGAACTTTTTTTTCACTTTTCAAGCATGATGAATAATGCTTCTATAAATCATACTTCTAAGAGTCTCTTTGTGGGCAGATACTTTTATTTTTCTAGGAGAGGTACTATCATGATGATTTTCAGGATCATGTATAAAGTACATATTTAGCACCACCTGAGAAGCCCTTTAAATTTATAGTGTCAGTCTTAGCCTCTCAGTCATGTCTGACTCTTTGTGACTCCATGGACTGCAGCTTCTCCCCATGGAATTCTCCAAGTAAGAATACCTCTGTCCATGGAATTCTCTAGGCAAGAATACTGGAGTGGATTCCCATTCCCTTCTTCAGGGGTCTTTCTGACCAAGGAATTGAACCCAAGTCTCCTGCATTGCAGGCAGATTCTTTACCATCTGAGCCATCAGAGAAGAAGCCCTTGACTTTATAAGAAAACGTTAAATTGTTTCCCCCAATGAGGACAACATTCTGCATTCCCATCATCAGTGTATTAAAGAGGTGGATGCTTCTCATCCTTGCCAACATTCAGAGTTGTCAGTCTTTTTAATTTTAGCCATTCCAGTGGGTGTGAAGTGGTATCTCATTATGTTTTGAATTTGCATTCCCTGATGACTTGAGCAACTTTTCATGAACTTATTGCCAATTTATGTCTTTTTTTGATGAAGTGTATATTCATATATTTTGTTGAAAAGTTGTCTGAATTTTCTTATTTAATGGATGAATACTTTATGTATTATTGTTGTGAATATTCTATTAGTTATGTGCTCAGATGCTCAGTCATGCCTGACTCTTTGTGACCCCATGAACTGTAGCCCACCAGGCTCCTCTGACCATGGGATTCTCTAGGCAATAATACTGGAATGCCTTGCCATTTCCTTTTCCGGGGGATCTTCCCTATCCAGAGAATGAACCTATGTCTCTTACATCTCCTGCATTGGCAAGTGGATTTTTTACCACTAGGACTACCTGGGAAGCCCAAGCAATATCTTGACATACTCCATGGATTATCTCTTAATTTTCTTAATTATGACTTTTGATAAAGAAAAGTTCTTGATTTAATATAGTTCATTTTATTATTACTTTTTATTTTATACAAAGTGTTTATCCTCAGAAATCTTTGCTTAACTTGTAAAGATGATTTACTACATTTTCTTTACAAAGTATGGTTTCAGCTTGTATAATTGGGTCCATGATTAATCACAAATTAATTTTTGTGTAGTGCTTGTGCTCAGTTTCTCCATCATGTCTGACTCTTTGCAAGCCCATGGACTGTAGCCCACCAGGCTCCTCTGTCCGTGGGATTCTCCAGGCAAGAATATTGAAGTGAGTTGCCATATCCTACTCCAGGGTATCTTTCTGACCCAGGGATCAAACCCACATACCCTACAATGTAGACGAATTCTTTACCACTGTTCCACCTGGGAAGACTTTTGTCTAGGATGATAGGTAATATTGAAAATTTTTTTCTTCCTTGCATGAATATCTAGATTTTCTAGCACCATTTGTTGAAGATACTTTACAGTTCTAGCCAAATTGCCTAGAAAATTTTAACAAAATCAATTCACCATGTATATGAGTGTATTTCTGCACTCTATACTGCTCCTTTAATCTTGTTTTATATCTATATCCTTAGGACAATGTGATCCTGTCTTAATTGTTATAGCCTTATGGTAAGTATTGAAACCAGAGAGTGTGAATTTTCAAATTATCTTTTAAAACTTGCTTTCATTACTCAAGATCAACCACATTTCCATACACAGTTAAAATCAGTGTTCCGATTTGTACCAAAAACCATGCTGGGGTTTTGAATTAAGATAGTGAGAGATATATAGATTAACTTGAAAATAACAGGCATCTTGCTGCTGCTGCTGCTGCTGCTAAGTCGCTTCAGTCGTGTCCGACTCTGTGCGACCCCAGAGACGGCAGCCCACCAGGCTCCCCTGTCCCTGGGATTCTCAAGGCAAGAACACTGGAGTGGGCTGCCATTTCCTTCTCCAATGCATAAGAGTGAAAAGTGAAAGTGAAGTCGCTCAGTCGTGTCCGACTCTCAGCAACCCCATGGACTGTAGCCCACCAGGCTCATCCATCCATGGGATTTTCCAGGCAAGAGTACTGGAGTGGGGTGCCATTGCCTTCTCCAACAGGCATCTTACTCACATTTAATCTTCCAAATCTTGTACAGGATTTGTCTCTCCATTTATTTGATTCTTCTTTTTCTCAGCAATGTTTTGCAGTTTTCAACATAAAAGTTTTGGGTGCCTTCTTCTGGATTTAGTTCTAAATACCTTACTTTTTATTATTTGATGCTATTAAAAGTGCTAGTTATTTTAGTTTTTAATTATCTTCTGTTAGAATTTGTTGTTGTTGTTCAGTCACTCAGTTGTGTCCAACTCTGTGACCTCATGGAGTGCAGCACCCCAGGCTTCCCTGTCCTTTACTATCTCCTGCAGTTTGCTCAAATTTGTCCACTGAGTCAGTGATGCCATCCAACCATCTCATCCTCACTGGAATAAAAATATATGAAATTTTTATATTGACCTCATATCCTGAAAATGTAATATATTTAATTGCTAACTTTAATTTTTTTGTAAATTTCTTAGGGTTTTCCATGCAATCAATAAATTTGAAAATAAAGATAATTTTACTTCTCTTCAATTTATCATCTTTAACATTTTGTTTCTAGCTATACCGCATTGGCTAGAATATCTAAAACAATATTGAACAAAAGTGGTGAGAGCATGCATTTTTGTCTTGTCCTTGATCTCAAGGGAAATGTGTTTACTATTACTCATTAAGTATGAAGTTAGTTAGTGCTAGAAATTTCATAAGTGCCTTTAATGAGAGCAAAGAAGTCCCCTTATATTCATTGTTTGTTGAGTATTTTTCTCACAGATTGCTGTTGAATTTTTCAATGTTTTTTTTTTTCTCCATCTTTTGAGATACCAATATGATTTTTCTTCTTTTAATGTATGGAGTAACAATGACTGCTCTTCCTATGTTGAATCGAAACTGTATTCCTGGGACTAATTCCACTTAGACATGAAGCATTAGATAGTATTATATTTAGGATTCTTGCATCTATGTTCAGGAGAGATGTTTTTGTTTTTTTCGTTTTGTTTCATGACAAATCTATCAGTTTTGGATTTCAAGATTATGTTGTCAGAAAACAAGTTGAGATGTTTTAATTATTCTATCCTCACAAAAATGTTGTGTAAGACTGATGTTGTTTCTACATTATATGTTTCATAGTATTCACTGTTAAAACTATCTGGACATGGAGTTTGTTTTTCTGAGAAGGTTTTTAATTATGAATTCATGTTATTTGAATTTTCTCTTTCATCTTGAGTCAGTTTTGGTTAATTGTGTTTCCCAACGACTATCCACATTTCATCTAAATTACTACTTTGATTAGTGTAAAGTTGTGCATGAAAAAAGAAAGTGAAGTTGCTCAGTTGTGTCAGACTCTTTGCAACCCCATGGACTGTGGCCTACCAGGGTCCTCTGTCCATGGGATTTTCTAGGCAGGAGTACTGGAGTGGGTTGCCATTTCCTTCTCCAGGGTATCTTCCCAACCCAGGGATTGAACCCAGGTCTTCCACATTGCGGGCAGACGCTTTACCATCGAAGCCACCAGGGAAGCCCGAAGTTGTGCATAAATCTCTATATCATCATTTTAATCAGTATATGACTCACAGCAAAGTTCCTTCCTTCATTCCTGGTATTTTTAATCTGTGTTTGTTTTTACTGTTGTTGGTCAATATTGCTAGGAAATTAATTTCTTGGTTAACTTTTTCAAAGAACCAATGTGCATTAATTTTACTGATTTAGGTTTTCTATTTCATTTATTTATGCTTAATAATTTAATTCCTTTTATATATTTTGCTTTGATTTGCTTTTCTTTTTCTAACTTCTTAAGATAAAAGTTTGGATGAATGATTTTAAACCTTTTCCTATTATAGCATCAACACTTAATGCGGTGATTTTCAATTGGGTGGTGACTTTGTCCCTGAGGGGACATGTGACAATCTGTAGAGATATTTTTTGTTGCTACAACGGAAGGCTTCTCTATCAGTTTTTCTTAGGGCTTCCATTATTTCTTATGTGAAATCTGTTGATATTCATATCATTGTTCCCCTGTATACAATTTCCAAATTTTCTCTGACTCTTCTGAAAATGTTCTACTTAACAATTCATGCTATACAGTTTAACAATGTAGTTTGATGTTTTCCAACCAATATGGGAAATTTTTACTCATTATTTTCTCTTTAACCATTTCTTTGTCTCACTATTCTCTCTTCTCTATTGGAAGAATTATATGCATGCAAAATATTGTGTGTACATGTGTGTGTGTGTGTGTATGTATGTGTATGTTAGATGACATTATCTCACAAATCACTGAGGGTCTCTTTGTTTTATTTTTCAATTATTTCTCTCTTCTTCAGATTAAAAAAAAAATCTATTTATTTATTCATCTTCCTTTACATTGATCTTTTCTTCTGCCATCTCCATTCTTCTATTAATCTGAATAAATCCAGTGTTCTATTTTTATTTCAAATATTCTACTTTTAAGTTCTTGAATGTTCATTTATTCTTTTTTATAGTTCTCACTCTTCTGCTGATATTGCACATGCACTTCTCTCATTATACCCATCTTTTCCTTTAAGCACTTAAACATATGTATAATAGGTATTTTAAAGTCTCCATCTTATAATTCAACTCTAAGCTACCCCAGGGAAAGTTTCAATTGATTGCTATCCCAACCACCATGATAATGGTCACATTTTCTTGCCTTGTTGCATATATAATAACTTTGTAATTCTTTTATTGCTATAAAATACATATAAGATAAAATTCAATGCATTCAATGCATATAAGATAAAATCAGTTTAGTTCAGTCACTCATTCATGTCTGACTCTTTGTGACCCCATGGACTGCAGCATGCCAGGCTTCCTGGTCCATCACCAACACCCGGAGCTTACTCAAACTCATGTCCATTGAGTCGGTGATCCCATCCAACCACTTCATTCTCTGTCATCCCCTTCTCCTCCTGCCTTCAATCTTTCCCAGCATCAAGGTCTTTTCCAATGGAGTCAGTTCTTCGCATCAGATGGCCAAAGTATTGGAGTTTCAGCTTCAGCATCAGTCCTTCCAATGAATATTTAGGGTTGATTTCCTACAGGATTGACTGGTTTGATCTCCTTGCAGTCCAAGGGACTCTCAAGAGTCTTCTCCAACACCACAATTCAAAAGCATCAATTCTTTGTTGCTCAGCTTTCTCTGTAGTCCAACTCTCACATCCATACATGACCACTGGAAAAATCATAACTTTGACTAGATGGACCTTTGTTGGTAAAGTAATGTCTCTGCTTTTTAATATGTTGTCTAGGTTGGTCATAACTTTTCTTCCAAGGAGCAAGCTACTTTTAATTTCATGGCTGCAGTCACCATCTGCAGTGATGTGGGAGCCAAGAAAATAAAGTCTCTCACTGTTTCCATTGTTTCCCCATCTATTTGCCATGAAGTAATGGGACAGGATGCCATGATCCTAGTTTTCTGAATGCTGAGTTTTAAGACAGATTTTTCACTCTCCTCTTTCACTTTCATCAAGAAGCTTTTTAGTTCCTCTTCACTTTCTGCCATAAGGGTGATATCACCTGCATATCTGAGGTTATTGATATTTCTCCCAGCAATCTTGATTCCAACTTGTGCTCCATCCAGCCTGGCATTTCTCATGATGCGCTCTGCCTAGAAGTTAAATAAGCAGGGTGACAATATACAACCTTGATGTACTCCTTTCCCGATTCAAAATCAGTCTGTTTTCCCATATCCAGTTCTAACTGTTACCTCTTGACCTGCATACAGATTTCTCAGGAGGCAGGTCAGGTGGTCTGCTATTCCCATCTCTTGAAGAATTTTCCACAGTCTGTTGTGATTCACACAGTCAAAGGCTTTGGCATAGTCAATAAAGCAAAAGTAGGTGTTTTTTTGGAACTCTCTTGCTTTTTTGACGATCCAGCAGATGTTGGCAATTTGATCTCTCATTCCTCTGCCTTTTCTAAATCCAGCTTGAGCATCTGGAAGTACACAATATATTGTAATAAAATATATGTAAGATGAAAATAAAATATATGTAAGATGAACTCAATGGCTTTCAGAGAACTGTGTTCTTAAGATATGTTACTGCAATACCCAGAAAGACAAAGAACATCTAGAGAGAGACAGGACCCAAGATTTAGTTCCATGGAGAAACAGTTTCTGAAATCCAAAAGCTGTAGGAACCTTTAAATGGTTCCTTTGATAAATTGCTATAAACTGAGTATGGACTAAAATAGGAGTGAGAAATTCCTAGGGGTCAAAAGCTTAGGGGGTTCTCTTATCTTTATATGGGCTTTCACCACAGGAATTCTATCAAATTCTCAAGATGAGGATCTGAGAAAGATCTTCTCTTGGCTCTGTCTTGGTGAGAAGAAGAATAGTCATTATGAAATATGTCCATAATCTTTTCCATTAAAAAAAATAACTTTCTAGAAAAAGTCACTTTGCCAGAGCTTTATCCTAGAGGCAGAAGATAATTCTCCCCACTTCAGCCCCTTCCAATATCCCTACCTCAGCTAAGGGAGGAAAAAATTTAGCCAAGAGGGGTCAGGGTTTCAAGGAAATAAACTGGAAATGCTGAAGCCAGGGTTTGGAGAAGAGGACATGAAGAGAAAAAAATCTGTATGCCTGAAGCAATTCTTGTGAAGGTCACCACCCAGAGACAGGCTGGCCAATTGGTTGAAATATAATCAGATTATAGAATGCCCCTCTCCCTGACATCTTACCGCCTCATCATCAGGGCTCCAGTGTAATAGCTGTGGATTGTAACTGAAAGAGCTGCAGGACACAGACTCTCTGCAGAGGAATAGTCAGGGAAATTCAATGTCAAGAGGGGAGAAAAAAAGAGTATGCTAGGGGAAATTGAAGGCCCTATCCCTTACATCTACTGCAAATATTAAACACAAGTTGAACTTCTAGCCAGATAAACATAAAACCTCATACAGAAGACCTACTTGCTTCAGCCCCTATAACCCAGTATATCAGATGGGATGTTTAAATAAAAATTGGAATGCATGCCAAAAGGAAAAAATAATAATAAAAATTCAGTCTGAGCAAACAAAATTACCAGAGCAAGATATGGCACAGATTTTGTTATTATCAGATGGGGAATTTTAAGTAACTATGATTAATACACAAAGGTCTGTAATGGAAAAATGGGACAACATACAAGAACAGATGGGCGATGGAGGCAGAAAAATGGAAACTCTAAGAATCAAAAGGAAATGCTAGAAATAAAAACACTGTAACAAGAATAAGAAATGCCTCTCAAGGGCTCATCAATAGACTTGGCATGTCCAAAGAAAGAATCTGTGAGTTTAAAGATAGGTCAATAGAAACTTACAAACAAGAAATTAAGAGAAGAAATAAAGAATTAAAAAAAAAAAACAAAACTGAAATATTGAAGAATTGTAAGAAAATTCCAAAAGGTGTAAAACATGAATAAATGGAAAATCAGAATGAGAATAAAAAGAGAACAGTATAGAAAAAATACTTGAATTAAATCTGGAAGAAAACTTTGCAAAAATAATACAGACAACAAGCCATAGATCCAGGAAGCTTGGAGAACATCAACCAAGAAGAACAAATAAACAAACAAAAATACAACTAGTCATATCATATTCAAATTTCAGAAAATCAAAGAAATAACATATACAATAGCAGTAAGAGAACAAAATAACCAGAAACTAACTTTACAAGAAATATGCAGAACTTATTTAAAGAAAAATTTGAAACTCTGAGGGACACAAATCATAGATAAACAAACGGGAAGAAAAATCTTATATTTGGTTAGGAAGACTCCATATTGTAAAACTGCCAATATTCTTAAATTAAGCCATAAATTTAATTTCAACCTAATCAAAATTACAATCTGACTTTTAAAAAAAAAACCTGCAACTGATTTTGGAAAAATTAAAATGTGAACATGCAACTGAGGTGGAGATGGGGAACAAAACTGAATATAAAGGGCTATGCATAGTAGGTATTAAAATTATTAAGTTAGAGTGCATCAGTTAAGTTGTCACTCAGTCATATCGAACTCTTTGTGACCCCCATGGACTCCAGCACGTCAGGCTTCCTTATCCATCACCAACTCCTGGAGGTTGCTCAAACTCATGTCCATTGAGTCAGTGATGCCATTAAACCATCTCATCCTCTGTTGTCCCCTTCCCCTCCTGCCTTCAATCCTTCCCAGCATCAGGGTCTTTTCAAATGAGTCAGTTCTCGTATCAGGTGGCCAAAGTATTGGAGTTTCAGTTTCAGCGTCAGTCCTTCCAATGAATATTTAGGACTGATTTCCAACCAGGATGGACTGGTTGGATCTCCTTGCCATCCAAGGGACTCTCAAGAGTCTTCTCCAACACCACAGTTCAAAAGCATCAATTCTTTGGTGCTCAGCTTTCTTTATGGTCCAACTCTTGCATGCCTACATGACTACTGCAAAAAACATGGCTTTGACTAGATAGACCTTTGCTGGCAAAGTAATGTCTCTGCTTTTTAATATTCTGTCTAGGTTGGTCATAGCTTTTCTACCAAGGAGCAAGTGTCTTTTAGTTTCGTGGCTGCAGTCACCATTTGCAGTGATTTGAGAGCCCCAAAAAATAAAGTCTCTCACTGCTTCCATTGTTTCCCCATGTATTTGCCATGAAGTGAAGGACCAGATGCCACGATCTTTGATTTTTGAATGATGAGTTTTAAGCTAGCTTTTCCACTCTCCTCTTTCACTTTCATCAAGAAGCTCTTCATTACTTCTTTCACTTTCACTAAGGGTAGTGTCATCTGCATATCTGAGGTTATTGATATTTCTCCTGAAAATCTTGATTCCAACTTGTGTTTCATCCAGCCAGGCTTTTCACATCATATACTCTGCATATAAGTTAAGTAAGCAGGGTGACAATATACAGCCTGGACACACTCCTTACCAAATTTGGAACCAGTTCGTTGTTCCATGTCAGCTTCAAACTTTTTCTCCTTGACCTGCATACAGGTTTCTCAGAAGGGAGGTAAGGTGTTCTGGTATTCCCATCTGTTTAAGAATTTTCCTGTGGCGGATTCATTTTGATATTTGGCAAAACTAATACAATTATGTAAAGTTTAAAAATAAAATAAAATAAAAAAAAGATTTTTCCACAGTTTGTTGTGATCCACACAGTCAAAACCTTTCAAGTAGTCAATAAAGCAGAGGTAGATGTTTGTTTGGAACTCTCCTGCTTTTTCTATGATCCAATGGATGTTGGGAATTTGACCTCTGGTTCCCCTGCCTTTTCTAAACCCAACCTGAACATCTGGAAGTTCTTGGTTCACGCACTGTTGAAGCCTGGCTTGAGAATTTTGAGCATTACTTTGCTAGAGTGTGAGATAATTGCAATTGCGCAGTAGTTTGAGCATTCTTTGGGATTGAAGTGAAAACTGACCTTTTTCAGTTCTATGGCCACTCCTGAGTTTTTCAAATTTGCTGGCATATTGAGTGAAGCACTTTAAAAGCATCATCTTCTAAGATTTGAAATAGCTCAGCTGGAATACATTAGAGTGGATAAAGCAGTGTGATAATCATGTCAAAACAGATCAAATATAAAATAACAGTTAGGCAAGCTAGAGCCCCAAATGTGAAGTTTAATAAAGGCAGAGGGCACTTGCACACAGACATGTACACACACATAGACAGATACACACTGAGCATTCAGGGTCTAATTGGACTTACCATGATATAGATGTTGGCCAGATTTATATTTATCACTTGACCCTTATAAATTTCAGTTACAGAGGAGGAGCCAAGATGGCGGAGGAGTAGGACGGGGAGAACACTTTCTCCCCCACAAATTCATCAAAAGAGCATTTAAACATCGAGTAAATTCCACAAAACAACTTCCGAATGCCAGCAGAGGACATCAGGCACCCAGAAAAGCAGCCCAACTCTTCGAAAGGAGGTAGGAAAAAATATAAAAGACAAAAAAAGAGACAAAAGAGGGAGGGACGGAGTTCCGTCCCGGGAAGGGAGTCTTAAAAAGAGAGAAGTTTCCAAACACCAGGAAACCCTCTCACTGCCGAATCTTTGCCGAGCTTTGGAAGCACAGAGGGCAACATAAAAGGGAGGGGAAAAAAAAAATAAACAATTAAAAATCGCGGATTGTGAGCCCTACGGGAACTCCCCCAGCGGAGAAGCAGCGCAGACGCCTGCACACGGCATTAGCAAGCGGGGGCTGGGCAGGGAAGTGCGGCACAGGCTGTGTCCCTTAGAGTAAGAATCGGGCTGAATGTCCTGAGCGCTATCTGAGCGAAATAATTTGGGCTAGCAAACCAGACTGTGGGATATCTACCACGCGAAAAGCCAGCCCTAACCTAAGACACCGCCAGGCCCGCGCACAGAACAAAGGACTGAACAGAGATAGCCGGCTGCAGACCTCCCCCTCCGGTGACAGGCAACCAGAGCCGGAAGGGGGCAATCGCAGCCCCAGAGAGACACTATCTATAAAACTGTAAGCAGGCTTCTTTGCTAACTAAAACTTCTTGGGGGTCTGGACGGTCAACATCTGCCTGAGAAGGTGCGCCGGTTTTACACCCAGATAACCGAGTGGCGGGGAGGCGATAAGTCGCAGCATTGGCGCCCGCCAAGCACCTCATCGCCTGAGCTGCTCGACCTGGGAAGAACACAAAACGCAGGCCCAACCGAGTCTGCGCCTCTGAGGACTACCCGAGTGCCTGAACCTGAGCGGCTTGGACCTGGGAGCTCAGTCCAGGGCCGGCCTCTGATTGTTCCCGGCGGAACAACCTAGAGCCCAAGCAGTGTGGGCAGGGAGGTTACACGCGCCGTGAGCGGGGGCAGACCCAGTGTGGCCGAGGCACTTCGAGCGCACGCCAGTGTTATCTGTTTGCAGCATCCCTCCCTCCCTCCCCACAGCGCGGCTGAACAAGTGAGCCTAAATTAAAAAAAAAAAAAAAAAAAAAAAATAGGGTCCTCCATCGTCCCCTTTGTGTCAGGGCGGGAACCAGACACTGAAGAGACCAGCAAACAGAAGAAGCTCTAACAGAGGGAAACGCCTTGGAAGCTACAGGCCATAGATTAAAACCCTGTGGTTACTACGGATTACATAGGAAGGGGCCTATAGATCTTGAGAAATATAAGTCGGACTAAGGAACTGCCAAAAATGAACTGAACCCACAATACTCACAACAAAACCAGAGAAAGACCTAGATATATTTTTACTATTTTTACGATCAATCTTTCTTTCTTTTTTTTTTAATTAAAAAAAATTTTTTTTAAGTCCTCTATTGTCCTTTAATTTTCACTTTTATAACTATTACTTTGCAAAAAAAAAAAAAAAAGACCCTATTTTTTTTTTTTTTTTTTTCTTCTTCAGCAAACTTCATATATATATTTTATAATTTTTTGACCGTGGTTTTTTTTTTTTTTTTTTTTTTTTTTTCTTTTTTCTTTTTCTTCTTTTCTTTAACATTGCATTTTTGAAATTCCAAACTCTACTCTAGACTTTTAATTTTAGCCTTTTGATATATGTTATCAATTTTGTACCTATAGTTTTTTTCATAATTGCTGTGACTTTTTTTTTTTTCCTCTGTTTCTTTCTCTTCTTCTTTTATATAACATCGTATATCTGCAATTCCAAACTCTACTCAAGATTTTTAATTTATGCTTTTTGGTATTTGATATCAATTTTGTACCTGTATCTTCTTTATAATTTTTGCGACATTGTTTTTGTTGGTTTGTTTGTTTTCTCTCTTTATTTTTCTTCTTCTTCTTTTTTTTTTTTTTTTTTTTTTTAACGTTGTATTTTTGAAATTCCAAACTCTACTCTGGATTTTTAATTTTTGCTGTTTGGTATTAGTTATCAATTTTGTACCTGTAGTTTCTTTATTACTTTCACGACCTTGTTTGTTTTTCTTTGTTCGTTTTTTCTCTCTTTCTTTTCCTTCTCCTTTTCATTAACATCGCATTTTTGAAATTCCAAACTCTACTCTAATTTCTAATTTTTGTTTTTATGTATTTGTTACCAATTTTGTACCTTTAAGAACCCAATCTTCAGGACCCATTTTTCACTAGTGTACGAGATTACTGGCTTGACTGCTCTCTCTCCCTTTGGACTCTCCATTTTCTCCACCAGGTCACCTGTATCTCCTCCCTAACCCCTCTCTACTCTACCCAACTCTGTGAATTTCTGTGTGTTCCAGACGGTGGAGAACACTTAAGGAACTGATTACTGGCTGGATCTGTCTCCCGCCTTTTCATTTCCCCCTTTTATCCTTCTGGCCACCTCTGTCTCCTGCCTCCTTCTTCTCTTCCCTGTATAACTCCGTGAACATCTCTGAGTGGTCCAGTTGTGGAGTGCACATAAGGAAGTGACTACTGGCTAGCCCACTCTCTCCACTATTGATTCCACCTCATCTCATTTGGGTCACCTCTAACTCCCTCCTCCCTCTTCTCTTCTCCATGTAACGCTGTGAACCTCTCTGAGTGACCCTCACAGTAGAGAAACTTTTCATCTTTAACGTAGATGTTTTATCAGTGGTGCTGTATAGAAGGAGAAGTTTTGAAACTACTGTAAAATTAAGACCGATAACTGGAAGTAGGAGGCTTAAGTCCAATCCCTGACTCCAGGGAACTCCTGACTCCAAGGAACATTAATTGACAGGAGCTCATCAAACGCCTCCATACCGACACTGAAACCAAGCACCACACAAGGGCCAACAAGTTCCAGGGAAAGACATAACAAGCAAATTCTCCAGCAACAAAGGAACACAGCCCTGAGCTTCAAGATACAGGCTGCCCAAAGTCACCCCAAAACCATAGACATCTCATAACTCATTACTGGACATTTCATTACACTCCAGAGAGAAGAAATACAGCTCCATCCACCAGAACATCGACAAAAGCTTCCCTAACCAGGAAACCTTGACAAGCCACCTGTACAAACCCACACACAGCGAGGAAACGCCACAATAAAGAGAACTCCACAAACTGCCAGAATACAGAAAGGACACCCCAAACTCAGCAATTTAAACAAGATGAAGAGACAGAGGAATAGCCAGCAGATAAAGGAACAGGATAAATGCCCACCAAACCAAACCAAAGAGGAAGAGATAGGGAATCTACCTGATAAAGAATTCCGAATAATGATAGTGAAATTGATCCAAAATCTTGAAATTAAAATGGAATCACAGATAAATAGCCTGGAGGCAAGGATTGAGAAGATGCAAGAAAGGTTTAACAAGGACTTAGAAGAAATAAAAAAGAGTCAATATATAATGAATAATGCAATAAGTGAAATTAAAAACACTCTGGAGGCAACAAATAGTAGAATAACAGAGGCAGAAGATAGGATTAGTGAATTAGAAGATAGAATGGTAGAAATAAATGAATCAGAGAGGATAAAAGAAAAACGAATTAAAAGAAATGAGGACAATCTCAGAGACCTCCAGGACAATATTAAACGCTACAACATTCGAATCATAGGGGTCCCAGAAGAAGAAGACAAAAAGAAAGACCATGAGAAAATACTTGAGGAGATAATAGTTGAAAACTTCCCTAAAATGGGGAAGGAAATAATCACCCAAGTCCAAGAAACCCAGAGAGTCCCAAATAGGATAAACCCAAGGCGAAACACCCCAAGACACATAGTAATCAAATTAACAAAGATCAAACACAAAGAACAAATATTAAAAGCAGCAAGGGAAAAACAACAAATAACACACAAGGGAATTCCCATAAGGATAACAGCTGATCTTTCAATAGAAACTCTTCAAGCCAGGAGGGAATGGCAAGACATACTTAAAATGATGAAAGAAAATAATCTACAGCCAAGATTATTGTACCCAGCAAGGATCTCATTCAAGTATGAAGGAGAAATCAAAAGCTTTTCAGACAAGCAAAAGCTGAGAGAATTCTGCACCACCAAACCAGCTCTCCAACAAATACTAAAGGATATTCTCTAGACAGGAAACACAAAAATTGTGTATAAATTCGAACCCAAAACAATAAAGTAAATGGCAACGGGGTCATACTTATCAGTAATTACCTTAAACGTAAATGGGTTGAATGCCCCAACCAAAAGACAAAGACTGGCTGAATGGATACAAAAACAAGACCCCTGCATATGTTGTCTACAAGAGACCCACCTCAAAACAGGGGACACATACAGACTGAAAGTGAAGGGCTGGAAAAAGATTTTCCATGCGAATAGGGACCAAAAGAAAGCAGGAGTAGCAATACTCATATCAGATAAAATAGACTTTAAAACAAAGACTGTGAAAAGAGACAAAGATGGTCACTACATAATGATCAAAGGATCAATCCAAGAAGAAGATATAACAATTATAAATATATATGCACCCAACACGGGAGCACCGCAGTATGTAAGACAAATGCTAACAAGTATGAAAGAAGAAATTAACAATAACACAATAATAGTGGGAGACTTTAATACCCCACTCACACCTATGGATAGATCAACTAAACAGAAAATTAACAAGGAAACACAAACTTTAAACGATACAATAGACCAGTTAGACCTAATTGATATCTATAGGACATTTCATCCCAAAACAATGAATTTCACCTTCTTCTCAAGTGCACATGGAACCTTCTCCAGGATAGATCACATCCTGGGCCATAAAGCTAGCCTTGGTAAATTCAAAAAAATAGAAATCATTCCAAGCATCTTTTCTGACCACAATGCAGTAAGATTAGATCTCAATTACAGGAGAAAAACTATTAAAAAATCCAACATATGGAGGCTGAACAACACGCTGCTGAATAACCAACAAATCACAGAAGAAATCAAAAAAGAAATCAAAATTTGCATAGAAACGAATGAAAACGAAAACACAACAACCCAAAACCTGTGGGACACGGTAAAAGCAGTCCTAAGGGGAAAGTTCATAGCAATACAGGCACACCTCAAGAAACAAGAAAAAAGTCAAATAAACAACCTAACTCTACACCTAAAGCAACTAGAAAAGGAAGAAATGAAGAACCCCAGGGTTAGTAGAAGGAAAGAAATCTTAAAAATTAGAGCAGAAATAAATGCAAAAGAAACAAAAGAGACCATAGCAAAAATCAACAAAACCAAAAGCTGGTTCTTTGAAAGGATAAATAAAATTGACAAACCATTAGCCAGACTCATCAAGAAACAAAGGGAGAAAAATCAAATCAATAAAATTAGAAATGAAAATGGAGAGATCACAACAGACAACACAGAAATACAAAGGATCATAAGAGACTACTATCAACAATTATATGCCAATAAAATGGACAACGTGGAAGAAATGGACAAATTCTTAGAAAAGTACAACTTTCCAAAACTCGATCAGGAAGAAATAGAAAATCTTAACAGACCCATCACAAGCACGGAAATTGAAACTGTAATCAAAAATCTTCCAGCAAACAAAAGCCCAGGTCCAGACGGCTTCACAGCTGAATTCTACCAAAAATTTAGAGAAGAGCTAACACCTATCCTGCTCAAACTCTTCCAGAAAATTGCAGAGGATGGTAAACTTCCAAACTCATTCTATGAGGCCACCATCACCCTAATACCAAAACCTGACAAAGATCCCACAAAAAAAGAAAACTACAGGCCAATATCACTGATGAACATAGATGCAAAAATCCTTAACAAAATTCTAGCAATCAGAATCCAACAACACATTAAAAAGATCATACACCATGACCAAGTGGGCTTTATCCCAGGGATGCAAGGATTCTTCAATATCCGCAAATCAATCAATGTAATACACCACATTAACAAATTGAAAAATAAAAACCATATGATTATCTCAATAGATGCAGAGAAAGCCTTTGACAAAATTCAACATCCATTTATGATCAAAACTCTCCAGAAAGCAGGAATAGAAGGAACCTACCTCAACATAATCAAAGCTATATATGACAAACCCACAGCAAACATTATCCTCAATGGTGAAAAATTGAAAGCATTTCCTCTAAAGTCAGGAACAAGACAAGGGTGCCCACTTTCACCATTACTATTCAACATAGTTTTGGAAGTTTTGGCCACAGCAATCAGAGCAGAAAAAGAAATAAAAGGAATCCAAATTGGAAAAGAAGAAGTAAAGCTCTCACTGTTTGCAGATGACATGATCCTCTACATAGAAAACCCTAAAGACTCCACCAGAAAATTACTAGAACTAATCAATGACTATAGTAAAGTTGCAGGATATAAAATCAACACACAGAAATCCCTTGCATTCCTATACACTAATAATGAGAAAACAGAAAGAGAAATTAAGGAAACAATTCCATTCACCATTGCAACGGAAAGAATAAAATACTTAGGAATATATCTACCTAAAGAATCTAAAGACCTATATATAGAAAACTATAAAACACTGGTGAAAGAAATCAAAGAGGACACTAACAGATGGAGAAATATACCATGTTCATGGATTGGAAGAATCAATATAGTGAAAATGAGTATACTACCCAAAGCAATCTATAGATTCAATGCAATCCCTATCAAGCTACCAACAGCATTCTTCACAGAGCTAGAACAAATAATTTCACAATTTGTATGGAAAAACAAAAAACCTCGAATAGCCAAAGCGATCTTGAGAAAGAAGAATGGAACTGGAGGAATCAACCTACCTGACTTCAGGCTCTACTACAAAGCCACAGTTATCAAGACAGTATGGTACTGGCACAAAGACAGAAATATAGATCAATGGAACAAAATAGAAAGCCCAGAGATAAATCCACGCACATATGGACACCTTATCTTCGACAAAGGAGGCAAGAATATACAATGGATTAAAGACAATCTCTTTAACAAGTGGTGCTGGGAACTCTGGTCAACCACTTGTAAAAGAATGAAACTAGAACACTTTCTAACACCATACACAAAAATAAACTCAAAATGGATTAAAGATCTAAACGTAAGACCAGAAACTATCAAACTCCTAGAGGAGAACATAGGCAAAACACTCTCTGACATACATCACAGCAGGATCCTCTATGACCCACCTCCCAGAATATTGGAAATAAAAGCAAAAATAAACAAATGGGACCTAATTAACCTTAAAAGCTTCTGCACATCAAAGGAAACTATTAGCAAGGTGAAAAGACAGCCTTCAGAATGGGAGAAGATAATAGCAAATGAAGCAACTGACAAACAACTAATCTCGAGAATATACAAGCAACTCCTACAGCTCAACTCCAGAAAAATAAATGACCCAATCAAAAAATGGGCCAAAGAACTAAATAGACATTTCTCCAAAGAAGACATAAAGATGGCTAACAAACACATGAAAAGATGCTCAACATCACTCATTATTAGAGAAATGCAAATCAAAACCACTATGAGGTACCATTTCACGCCAGTCAGAATAGCTGCAATCCAAAAGTCTACAAGTAATAAATGCTGGAGAGGGTGTGGAGAAAAGGGAACCCTCTTACACTGTTGGTGGGAATGCAAACTAGTGCAGCCACTATGGAGAACAGTGTGGAGATTCCTTAAAAAACTGGAAATAGACATGCCTTATGATCCAGCAATCCCACTGCTGGGCATACACACTGAGAAAACCAGAAGGGAAAGAGACACGAGTACCCCAATGTTCATCGCAGCACTGTTTATAATAGCCAGGACATGGAAGCAACCTAGATGTCCATCAGCAGATGAATGGATAAGAAAGCTGTGGTACATATACACAATGGAGTATTATTCAGCCATTAAAAAGAATACATTTGAATCAGTTCTAATGAGGTGGATGAAACTGGAGCCTATTATACAGAGTGAAGTAAGCCAGAAAGAAAAACACCAATACAGTATACTAACACATATATATGGAATTTAGAAAGATGGTAACAATAACCCTGTGTACGAGACAGCAAAAGAGACACTGATGTATAGAACAGTCTTATGGACTCTGTGGGAGAGGGAGAGGGTGGGAAGATTTGGGAGAATGGCATTGAAACATGTAAATATCATGTATGAAATGAGTTGCCAGTCCAGGTTCGATGCACGATACTGGATGCTTGGGGCTGGTGCACTGGGACGACCCAGAGGGATGGAATGGGGAGGGAGGAGGGAGGAGGGTTCAGGATGGGGAACACATGTATACCTGTGGCGGATTCATTTTGATATTTGGCAAATCTAATACAGTTATGTAAAGTTTAAAAATAAAATAAAATTAAAAAAAAAAAAAAAAATAAAAAAAAATAAAAAAAAAAAAAAAAAAAAATAAATTTCAGTTACAAATGTGTTATAATTATGTTGCCTTCCAAAAAACTAGAATTAGTTTCATTCTAATGTTCAGTTATGCCTGAAATTTCTGATTGTCACCTTTTCCCAGTGTACTGTTGTCCCAATAAATACCTATAAGCATTCTTTTTGTGGAAGACAATGAGGAGAAAACTCACAATGTACTTGTGTCTTTCCTTAGTAATGCCAGGTTACTTTTTCATTCATGAGACTCTGGATTTACATAATAGCTCAGATTTGAAAGCTGAGCCAGAGTTCGCATCCCTCTGTTGTGGTGGCTCAAGTCTGGTCTGTGTTGACAAGATCCATTTATACAAGTCAATTAGCTTCTTAGTGAGGCATATGTTGATTTCATTTTGTGGAACCCTAGGAGAAGAAGGGGGCAACAGAGGATGAGATGGTTAGATGGCATCACTGATCAATGGACATGAATTTGAGTGAACTCCAGGAGATGGTGAAGGACAGGGAAGACTGGCATGATGTAGTCCATGGGGTCAAAAAGAGTCAGATACAACAGAGCAATTTAACAATAATGACTGAAGAACCACTGTCCAAGACCTTGGTACATAAGGCTGCATCTGTTGATCTGATTACCATGGTGTGCCTGCTCATTATTGTCATCCATGTTTTGTTTCTGGTAGTTTACTTGGAAGGACACTGGGAAGTGATCTACACTCAGCAGAAAGACATGGATGTAACATGGATGTAGACCCTTCCCTTTTCTCCCTTTGTGCGATATTAAGACTAGAATGCAAAAGTAGGAAGTCAAGAAATACCTGGAGAACAGGCAAATTTGGCCTTGGAGTATAGAATGAAGCAGGGCAAAGGCTAATAGAGTTTTGCCAAGAGAACACACTGGTCACAGAAAACACCCTCTTCCAACAACACAAGAGAAGACTCTACTCATGGACATCACCAGATGGTCAACATCGAAATCAGATTGATTATATTCTTTGCAGCTAAAGATGGAGAAGCTCTATACAGTCAGCAAAAACAAGACCAGGAGCTGACCGTGGCTCAAATCATGAAATCCTTATTGCCAAATTCAGACTTAAATTGAAGTAAGGAGGGAAAACCACCAGACCATTCAGGTATGACCTAAATCAAATCCTATGATTATACAGTGGAAGTGAGAAATAGATTTAAGGGACTAGATCTGATAGACAGAGTGCCTGATGAACTGCGGTTACAGGTTCGTGACATTGTACAGGAGACAGGGATCAAGACCATACCCATGAAAAAGAAAGGCAAAAAAGGAAAATGTCTGTCTGAGGAGGTCTTATAAATAGCTGTGAAAAGAAGAGAAGTGAAAAGCAAAGGAGAAAACGGAAAGATACACCCATTTGAATGGAGAGTTCCAAAGAATAGCAAGGAGAGAGAGATAAGAAAGCCTTCCTCAGCAATCAATGCAAGGAATAGAGGAAAACAAAAGAATGGGAAAGACTAGAGATCTCTTCAAGAAATTTAGAGATACCAAGGGAATATTTCATGCAAAGATGGGCTAACTAAAGGACAAATGTATAACCATGACAGAAGCAGAAGATATTAAGAAGAGGTGGCAAGAATACACAGAAGAACTATACAAGAAAGATCTTCATGATCAAGATAATCACGATGGTGTGATCATTCACCTAGAGCTAGAAATCCTGGAATGTGAAGTCAAGTGGGCCATAGAAAGTATCACTACGAACAAAGCTAGTGGAGGTGATGGAATGCCAGTTGAGCTATTTTAAATCCTCAAAGATGATGCTGTGAAAGTGCTACACTCAATATGCCAGCACATTTGGAAAACTCAGCATGACCACAGGACTGGAAAAGGTCCGTTTTCATTCCAAACCCAAAGAAAGCCAATGCTAAAGAATGTTCAAACTACCGCACAGTTGCACTCATCTCACACGCTAGTAAAGTAATGCTCAAAAATCTCCAAGCCAGGATTCAGCAATATGTAAACCGTGAACTTCCAGATGTTCAAGCTGGTTTTAGAAAAGGCAGAGGAACCAGAGATCAAATTGCCAACATTCGCTGGATCATCAAAAAACCAAGAGAGTTCCAGAAAAACATCTATTTCTGCTTTATTGACTATGCCAAAGCCTTTGACTGCATGGATCACAATACACTGTGGAAAATTCTGAAAGAGATGGAAATACCAGACCACCTGACCTGCCTCTTGAGAAATCTGTATGCAGGTCAGGAAGCAAAAGTTAGAACTGGACATGGAACAACAGACTGGTTCCAAATAGGAAAAGGAGTATGTCAAGGCTGTATATTGTCACCTTGCTTATTTAACTTATATGCAGAGTACATCATGAGAAATGCTGGGCTGGAAGAAGCACAAGCTGGAATCAAGATTGCCAAGAGAAATATCAATAACCTCAGATATGCAGATGACACCACCCATATGGCAGAATGTGAAGAACTAAAGAGCCTCTTGATGAAAGTGAAAGAGCACAGTGAAAAAGCTGGCTTAAAGCTCAACATTCAGAAAACTAAGATTATGGCATCTGATCCATGAAGTGATCTGGTTCCATCACTTCATGGCAAATAGATGGGGAAACAGTGAAAACAGTGGCTGACTTTATTTTTCTGCACTGCAAAATCACTGCAGATGGTGATTGCAACCATGAAAATAAAAGACGCTTACTCCTTGCAAGGAAAGTTATGACCAACCTAGACAGCATATTCAAAAGCAGAGACATTACTTTGCCAACAAAGGTCCGTCTAGTGAAGGCTATGGTTTTTCCAGTAGTCATGTATGGATGTGACTGTTGGACTATAAAGAAAGCTGAGCACCAAAGAATTGATGCTTTTGAACTGTGATGTTGAAGAAGACTTTTGAGAGTCCCTTGGACTACAAGGAGATCCAACCAGTCCATCCTAAAGGAAATCAGTCCTGGGTGTTCATTGAAAGGGCTGATGTTGAAGCTGAAACTCCAATATTTTGGCCACTTGATGCGAACAGCTGACTCATTTGAAAAGACCCTGATGTTGGGAAAGACTGAAGGCAGGAGGAGAAGGGGACGACAGAGGATGAGATGGTTAGATGGCATCACCGACTCAATGGTCATGAGTTTGGGTAAACTCTGGAAGTTGTTGACAGACAAGGAGGTCTGGCATGCTGTGGTTCATGGGGTCCCAAAGAGTTGGACACGACTAAGTGGCTGACCTGAACTGAATGTACTAGTACCTCCTTATCCATAGGAGATACATTCCAAACCCCCCATTGGATATCTGAAGCTGCAGATAGTATCAAACCTTAAATATACTGTTTTTGGCTATACAAGCATACCTATGATAAAGCTTAATGTATACATTAAGCATTGTAAGAGATTACTGGCAATAACTAATAACAAAATAGAAAAATTTTGAGTATTCTGCAATTCAGTGTTTATTTATTAAATATTTTTATAAGACAATTTGAGAGATACAGACCACATTCACATAACATGTATTGCCGTATACTGGCTCCTTCTCTAGTTGTGGCATGTGGACTCCTGAGCACTCAGACTCAGTTGTTTCAGGATGCAGGCTCTCTAGTTTTGACATGTGGGCTTAGTTGCCCTGAAACATGTGGGATCCTTGTCCCCCAGCCAGGAATTGAATTCGTGTCCCCTGCGTTGGAAAGCAAAATTTTAACCCATGTACCCCAGGGAAGTCTTCAGAATATCTTATTGTACAAATTTTATGCCTTTTCTACCTTAACTAAGAATTTAGCCCTTTGCAATTTGAGGTGCAACAGCAAAAACTAGCATAAATTTCTTTTTCTTTTTCTTACTTCACAAATTTACAAATAAAGGATTCATTCTTACTGTAGATGTTAGTAACTTTAGGATGCAATTTTTTCTTTGTTCATCAAGTTAAGAACTTTCAACTTTTCACTTAAAGGAAGCACTTTATGGCTTCTCTTTGGCATATCCAAATTGCCAGCTGTACTGCTCTTATGTTTTGGAACCATTACTACGTAAAATAAGGGTTAGTTGGACATAAGCCTGTGATACCTCAGCAGTTGATCTGATACCTGAGTCAGCTACTGAGTGACTACATGGTGGGATCCACTGGGCAAAGGGTTGATTCAACTCACATCCCAGGTGGGATGGTGCAGGAAGGCATGAAATTTCATCACCCGACTCAGAACACTATGAAGTTTAAAACTTTGAATGGTTTATTTCTGCAGTCTATTTAATATTTTTGGACCATTGTTGAACACAGGTAACTGAAACTGAAGGAAGCAAAACCATAGATAAACATGGGTGGGTTGGGGAGGGGGACAACTATACTTTGTGTCAGCAGGAAGAGACAAGGAAAACAACACAAATAGCAATCTGCCACAATAGCTTGAAACCTAAGCCAACTCACACAAACAACCAAGACTGAATTCAGTTAGCCCCTAGTCCAAAATGCCTCCCATTCAGTAATGACAACAGACAAGATGGTAGGGCACCTTGAATTCATGCATACCTTATTTATTTATACTTCTTGTGGCCACAGAGGTAGGAAAATAAAAATGCAGGGTAGATATCATGCTAAAATGCTGTAGGTAAGTGCTTCTCAAGTACTAGTGTCATAAGAATGACCTAGGGTTGTTTCTACATGCAGCTTCTGAGTCAATATGTCTAGAGTGGGGCCAAGATTCTGTATTTCTAACAAGCTTTCAGATGATGGTGGTCCAGGGACCACATTTAAAGTGATAAGAATCTAGAGGTCATCAGCTTATTGTATCACTTTATTTACCATCCAAGATACCCATGTATGATTTTGAGTTCTATGTTCTCTTCTAATCCTCTCACAATTCATCTAATATTCTGTGAAAGCTAGTGCTTACAAAATCACATATACTTCTGCCAAGGATTACTAATTACTTCATTTATGTGTTTTTCCCCCCTAATTACAATAGCATTATCCTGAAGGAGATTTCAAAAACAGCTGTGTATGGAGGAAAGTTTATTATTATCTATGTCTTCTGCTCTATTCAGTAAAATTTTAGTTCTTGGATTCCCTTTGGAAATGTTAACATACCTTTTCCTCACTTTCCTATTCTTCATCTTAGATGTATTTTCTTTTATCTACCTGATCAAGGCCAATTATCCTAAATCCACCAATTTGATACATCCTGTTTGAACTAATCAAACACAAAATATTTCTGAGCATGTGTAATTACATAATTATAACTTGTCATCACCATTAAACAAACACATTCTATATACTTATTATATAAACTAATATACTTCACTCCTCCAATATAATATCTTTTACTTTCATAGGAAGGGGAAAATAGTTCCTAAAAGAGTATATGATATACTTGAATCATTCCTAAATCAGTATGTTAGGGGTAATTATGTGTCTTGGAAAGAAAAGTTTGTTTCCATTTATCTATCATTGCATAACAAACTATCTTATAAATCTATGGCATAATGCAAAATCAATTCTTATTGCTGATAGTTCTATGATTTAATGCAATCAACTAAGTGGTTCTCATTGAGGTGTCTCATAAAAGTTGCTTTATCATTTTTACATTTGGTGCCTAGACTGAGAGAATTGGAACAGCTGGAGGCTAGTTGGAATCTCTTTCTTCATAATGCAGCCCATGTGGCTAGCATGGCCTTCTTTGCAGTACAATTGTCTCAGAGATATCAGACTTCTTGCATGGCTATTGGATTTTCCTAAATGGAGTGTTCAAAGAAAAACAAAACAAAACATGAAGTAGCTGCATGGCTACTTATGATTTAGCCTCAGAAATTACAGAGCATCACTTCTGCCATATTATATTGGTCAAAGTAATCCAGGCTAATCCAAATTCAAGAAACTAGACAGAAGAGCTCCATTTATTGATGGAGGAAAGGCATATACATATAGAGTGGGAAGAAACTTTGAGTAGTCATCTTTAAGATAAATGACCATGACTCCTGGAACAGAATATAGGCAGAACACACCTGTACATAAATAATACCATTTTTTTTTGGATCAGTCTCCTAAGGCAAAAGTAACAAAAGAAAAATAAACAAATGGGGCCTAATTGAACTTAAAGTCTTCTGCACAGCAAAGGAAACCACTGACTAAGCAAAAAGACAACCTACTGACTGGGAGAAAATATGTGCAAATGATGTAACAGACAAAGGGTTAATATTAAAAATGTACAAACAGCTCATATAATTCAATATCAAAAAACAACCCAATTTGAAAATGGGCAGAATACCTCTGATATTTTTCTGAACAATACATACAGATAGCTAACAGGCACATGAAAAATGATGTTCAACACCACTATTAGAGAAGTACAAATCAACACTATAATGAGATATCACCTCACAGCAGTTGGAATGGCTATCATCAAAAAGTCTATAAATAACAAATGTTGGAAAGAGTGTGGAGAAAAGGGAGCCCATATACACCATTGATGGGAATGCATATTGGCACAGCTGCTATGGAAAACAGTATGGAAATTCCTTGAAAAAGTAAAAATAAGACTGCCATATGAACCAGCAATTCTGTTCTTAGGTATATACCTGGAAAAATTAAAAACAGTAATTCAAAAAAATGCATGCACTCCAATTTTCATAGCAGCACTGTCTACAATAGTCAAGATATAGAAGCAATCCAAGTGCCCAATAACAAATGATTGGATTAAGAGAATGTGTGATATGTGTGTATGTGTGTGTGTGTGTGTGTGTGTGTGTCTGTGTATATATTATATACATGTGTGAATACATTATGTACACATATATTTATATACACACACAAATGCATACTCTAGAGAAACCTGTATACAGGTCAGGAAGCAACAGTTAGAATTGGACATGAAACAACAGACTGGTTCCAAATAGGAAAAGGAGTATGTCAAGGCCGTATATTGTCACCCTGCTTATTTAACTTATATGCAGAGTACATCATGAGAAGCGCTGGGCTAGAGGAAGCACAGGCTAGAATCAAGATTGCCAAGAGAAATATCAATAGCCTCAGATACGCAGATGATACCACCCTTATGGCAGAAAGTGAAGAAGAACTAAAGAGCCTCTTGATGAAAGTGAAAGAGGAGACTGAAAAAGTTGGCTTAAAACTCGACATTCAGAAAACTAAGATCATGGCATCCGGTCCCATCACTTCATGGCAAATAGATGGGGAAACAGTGGCTCACTTTATTTTTCTGGGCTCCAAAATCACTGCATATGCTGACTGTAGCCATGAAATTAAAAGACACTTGCTCCGTGGAAGGAAAGTTATGACCAACCTAGACAGCATATTAAAAAGCAGAGACATTACTTTGCCAACAAAGGTCCATCTAGTCAAAGCTATGGTTTTTCCATTAGTCATATATGGATGTGAGAGTTGGACTATAGAGAAAGCTGAACACAGAAGACTTGATGCTTTTGAACTGTGGTGTTGGAGAAGACTCTTGAGAGTCCCTAGGAGTGCAAGGAGATCCATCTAGTCCATCCTAAAGGAGGTCAGTCCTGGGTGTTCATTGGAAGGACTGATGTTGAAGCTGAAACTCCAATACTTTGGCCACCTGATGCAGAGAGCTGACTCATTTGAAAAGACCATGATGCTGGGAAAGATTGAGGGCAGGAGGAGAAGGGGACGATGGAGGATGAGACGGTTGGATGGAATCACCGACACAATGGATATGGGCTTGGGTGGACTTCGGCAGCTGGTGATGGACAGGAAGGCCTGGCGTGCTACGGTTCATGGGGTCTCAAAGAGTCAGACATGACTGAATGACTGAACTGAACTGAACTGACACACACAAATATATAATGGAATATTTTTTTGCCATGAAAAATGAAGTACTGCCATTTGCAGGAATGTGGATGGACCTAGAGACTATTATGGTTAGTGATATTAGAGAAAGATAAATACTGTATGATATCACTTATGAAAAGTGCAAGTGAAAGTCATGTCCAACTCTTTGTGATCCCATGGACTATAGAGTCCATGGAATTCTCCAGGCCAGAATTCTGGAGTGGGTAGCCATTCCCTTCTCCAGGGGATCTTCCCAACTCAGGGATCGAACCCAGGTCTCCTGCATTGCAGATGGATTCTTTGCCAGTTGAGGTACAAGAGAAGTCCAAGAATACTGGAGTGGATAGCCTATCCCTTCTCCAGCATATCTTTGCTACCCATGAATGTGTATATAGAACAGAAACTGACTCACAGATATGGAAAACAAGCTTATGATATTTCTCAGACACTTTCCAGAGATGCAAGCATAACGTGTCAAGTAAGTCTCCAAATAGTCACTGCCTGCATTACTAGCATCTGTGCCAGACAGAAACATTTACCTTTGCAACCTATTTTCACTTGGCTTCTTCCAGATTTTTGATTCCCTATTAGCAACCTGCTCTGTATCCACAAAGCTCTTCCCTTTCAGATAGTCTGCTCACGAATGTTGAGGATTAGTAAAGAACCATTCTTTGGGTTCCTAACTCTGCTTTTGTATATCATCAAAGACAGTGGTATGTGCCTTTTATCTTAAAATTACTTCTGTTGATTCATTTATTCAATGAATATCTTCAGTTTAGTCGCTCAGTCATGTCCAACTCTTTGCTACCCCATGGACTGCAGTGTGCCAGGCTTTCCTGTCCGTCATCAACTCCTGGAGCTTACTCTAACTCATGTCCATCGAGTCAGTGATGCCATAGACCATCTTATGAAATATTTATTTAACCTGAAGTATTTTTCAGGCACTGTGTTAAGATATAAGGAAAAGTTAACCTCAACTGATCCTGGCCAAATAGATCTGGCCCTGGTGGCTCAAATGTTAAAACATCTGCCTACAATGCAGGAGGCTCAGGTTTGATTCCTGGGTTGGGAAGATTCCCTGGAGAAGAAAATGGCAACCCACTCCAATATTTTTGTGCAGGCTACAATTCATGGGGTCACAAAGAGTTGGACACAACTGAGCAACTAATAGCTTCAGAAAGCTTTATGCACTGTACACATGTGGAGGGGTTAGGCATGGGGGACACCTAAAATTCACAATTCGAATGGGCAAGGTATTCAAAGTATTCAGTCAGTTAGTCACCCAGGCATGTCTGACTATTTGTGACCCCATGGACTGCAGCATGCCAGGCTTCCCTGTCCATCACCAACTCCCGGGGTTTGCTCAAACTCATGTCCATTGAGTCGGTGATGCCATTCAACCATTTCATCCTCTGTCATCCCCTTCTCCTCCTGCCTTCAATCTTTCCCAGCATCAGCGTCTTTTCAAATGGGTCAGTTCTTCACATCAGGTGGCCAAAGTATTGGAGTTTCACATTCAGCATCTGTTCTTCCAATGAATATTCAGGACCAATTTACTTAGGATGGACTGGTTGGATCTCCTTGAAGTCCAAGGGACTCTCAAGTTCCAATTTAATAAAGAATTCTATATTTAATCTGCCTAAACATATACATTAATTCTATTTCAAAAGTGTTAATTCATTAAAAATATTTATAAAATGTTTACTATAAGCATAACATTATCCTAGAGTGTAACATTAAAAAATAAAAGAGATTAATAAGAATCAGTTCCCACCCTCATAGTTCAGTCTGGGGTGAGCAACAGTTGGATAAAATAAGATAAAAGGTCATACATACTCTGATGTATAATATATCCACTCTACTAGAAAGGTCAGGGACAACATTTGATCTTGGTCTTGGAGGATAAAAGGGTTTTGACAGACTGAGGAAGAGGAGAGTGCATTCAAGACAGCCTGTACAAAATCACTGATGCAAGCGTGAGAATGATGCTTTCTGCTTGAGACTATGGATCTCAATCAGCTGCATAGTGGAATCACCTGTCTCTACTTTGGCCCTAAATAGCCTTGGAATTTGGAGAGCTAACCTAGTGTAGGAGAAGGCAATGGCACCCCACTCCAGTACTGTTGCCTGGAAAATCCCATGGATGGAGGAGCCTGGTAGGCTGCAGTCCATGGGGTCGCTAAGAGTTGGACACGACTGAGCGACTTCACTTTCACTTTCCACTTTCATGCATTGGAGAAGGAAATGGCAACCCACTCCAGTGTTCTTGCCTGGAGAATCCCATGGACGGAGAAGCCTGGTAGGCTGCAGTCCATGGGGTCGCACAGAGTCGGACACGACTGAAGCGACTTAGCAGCAGCAGCAGCAACCTAGTGTAACTTGACTGAACCGATGACAAGTAACATGATATCATCCTTAATGACAAGCTACTCTTTTTTTTTTTTTTTTTTTTTGGCCACGCTGTGTTGCTTTCGGGATCTTAGTTTCTCAGCCAGGCATAAGCCGGGCCCTTGGCAGTGAGTGTGTGGAGTCCTAATCACTAGACCACTAGGGAATTTCTAAGAAGCAGCTCCTGCAGCAGTGTCCCCCACATGCTCTGATCTTGAGTGTGAGAGCTCTACACGTTCACCAAGGTGAGTTTCCAAAAATTCTTTCCTTTGATCCCTTTCCTGCATCAGTCCTGGAATCAAGACTCTTTGGAACCCCTTCCTTCACAGGTTTCCTAATGAATTCATGATCAACGTTCCCATCATGTTATTCCTATTGCAACATTTACAGGTTTCATTCATAAATCAGATACCCTAAATCTTCTTTAACAACAACTCTTCTCTTTTCTCCCTTCCTGACAGGGGCTTACACAGTCATTCTTTTCTACTTGTTCTTGCCGAGTAGTAAGAAAATAGAAAATCCTTCCAGCTAAAGAAATCAGGAAATTTGGCTTCATATTCCCCCTGTTGCTCATCATCTATATTCCTAGATTTTCAAATGTGGTTTAAATAGCACTACACTTTATGTAAGACAGGTCTGGTTTCAAATATCAGCCTTATTCACTGCATAACTGTGCAACTTTGGGCAAATGAATACCTTCAGATCTTTGAGTTTCAGTTTCCAATTTTGTATAAAAGAATTAGTCACACCCACTACATAGGGTTATTATGAGGAGTGAAATGAGAAAATGACAGGTTGCAGTGCCCTAAAATGTTAATTGGATTTGATTTCTAAACCATTTTTCCTTTTCAATAACTAAAGATTACTTTAGGTATCTTTACAAAAAAAAAAAAAATCTCATTCTTGGTAGCTAAGCTTATCTGTTTGCTCTTAGAACAGGAAATTGACAATTATTTTCAGTTGGGTCATACACTAAATACTGCCAGCTTTGTGGGCCCTGTGGTCTCTGACTCAGCTTATCCACTGTGCTGGTGTAGCAAGACAGCAGCTATAGACAATACACAAGTGAATGGGCCTGACTTGGTTCCAATAAAATTTTATTTAAAAAAAAATCCACAGGGCCAGATTTGGCCTGTGGTCATAGTTTGTTGACCTCTGTCTCAGAATATAAGAGAAAGCACTGCACAGAGAAAAGAAAATAGACTTGGCTTGTTTTCTAGTCAGAAATTTAAATCCAAGAATGATATAAAAAGTGAAAAGATGATGAGATATTACATTAAACCTACTTCATGCAGAAACCATAGGGAGAGGGAAAAAAAAAAAAGAAAATCCAGAATTATCTTAATTTTGAATAATTTAAAAAAGCATTCCTCTTGCAAATATCAGAAAGATTATCATGTTCCTCTTTCCCATGGAGGTTCCCCAGGCATCCAAATAAGCTATCTTTGGAGAGAGCACAGGGACAGGTGTAATCCTAGTTAAATATTGGATCTACAGTCTCATGTACTTAGACACATCTGTACTCACAATTATGTTTTGAAAGCCTTTTTCCTACTCTGTGGTTAATCAATATCAGTCTGGACTATGAATTCAGAAGTTTTTCTTCTGTTTTTGTTTTCCCTTTGTAGCTAATCAAGTGAGTCTACTCTTTGTGCTTATGCCTGCTTATCTGTTGTAACTAATTAGCAGTCACCTAAGTGTGACTGAGTGATTGATTAGTGTTATTGACCATCACAAGCCTCAGTTTGCTAAATGTTCTCACAGGGTTGCAAATACATAATAATCACTTCTGAAAAGGTACCTGTTGGGTTGCAACCCACAGGCCTACAGGCCCTGTACTTGCCCAGCTTCAAAACCTAAGAAAGAGCCCAGAGTGAGCAAGAGAGAGACATCAGTGTTAATAGG